>NW_010313735.1:8853-14974 GCF_000700745.2 Antrostomus carolinensis
CACCCCCCCCCCCCTCTTTTCCATGCCCTTCTGGCAGAAAATTAAAAGGCTATTTGTTAAAGGGTGAAAGCCCTCAGGTGCAGCCCCCGGCTGGACAATTTGTCTCCATGAAAAGGATGCTATTATGAGAGCGGCTGGATCCAGGAGGAGGGGGAGAATTTGCCAGGAAGAGAAGGGAGAGGTAGGGAGGGGGAAGGAGGCATCTCCTGGGGACAATGAGGTTGGGCTGGGGGGGGGGAATGGGAGATTGTTGGGGCTTGCCGGCTGGGCTGCCGTTCAACGGGGAAGGCGGAGGGGAGGGAGAGCCATGTGCTGGAGGGAGGGAAGCCAATCCTCTTGTTATGAGGTCTGCTGCAGAGCAGAAGTGCCGTCCTGCCAAATCCTCTCCAGGCAGCTCTGTAAGTCACCTGCTTCAAAGGGAACAGTCGGGCACCCCGTTGAGTGGTGGTACCCCAACAGCCGCTGCCTGATGTCCTGGGTTGCTGCTTCAGGCAGATCTGTGTGGCCCCAGGGCTGGCCAACCTCTCCTCTGCTCCGAGGAGGAGGAAATAATGTCCTGATGTGCCTCTTGTCTATTGAATCCATCAGCCAAGTGTCTGCCTACACAGTCATCCATCCTTCCACCCATCCATCCCTGTCTGTATCTCTTTGCCATTCCCCCCACCCAGCTCTTCATCCTTCTATTTATCTCCTCTCTCTGTCACCTAACACCCATTTGTCCATCCATTCATCTGCTTGTCTCTGATTTTTAGGGTTTAATATGGACACTCAGTTGTATGGTCCCCATGGATCTGCAGTACTAAACTGGAAGAAGGTCCTCAGAGGAGCTCATGGACCCTCCAGTCCTTTCCCTCTCCAAATTACCATGAAAATTCTTCAAGGATTAGGCTTGGTCAATAAAAAGCCACTGCTGTGAGGAAACTCCTGTAGGAGTGAGATCTCCTTATCCAGGTTTGAGGTTGGATCCAAACTGGAAGAGGCTGAACATCACTGAGCTCACCTGGGAGCAACCAGGGTAGGACTGAGACCTTTCACTCACCTCTGATTCCTTGTAGTAGCTAACAGCTCTGTGCAGCTCCTTATGGTGACAGCAGGGGAAATCTGCTGGGGCAGAGGGTCCTGCAGAGGCTTGGGAGATACATGGGTTGTGCTGCTGTGCCCAGCAGGATCTAACTTGTTATGTCCAAGGAGGTTCTGCCCTCTGCTCTTCTACTCTGCTGCCCACAAGGAAGAGGAAGAATGAGGGAAGCAACTGGTCACTTCACTTGGAAGCAAGAAGAAAATACTTGTGAAGAGCAAGAAACAGCCCAGCTTGGGGTAAAAGTGGTTCTGCTGGAGCAGCATTTCCATGTGGGATGTTGCTTTCCAGTGACTAGATGGGAAGTTGATGTTGCAGCTGATGGGTATGTGCCCTCCACCACATTGTGAGGCTGGTCTGGGAATAAGCAGTGGGTTTTGGTGGGTTTAGTCTCACTGCACGTGAGGTGGCACCCTGAAGGGAATATCTGGGGAGGGCTGAGTGGGTGGGAGAGGCCAGAGCCCTGAGGGGAGCCAGTCAGACCTATGCTGGGCAGTTTGCTCTGGGGAGAAGGCATCTCAGCAGAGACCCTTGCAGAAGGTCAATCTATGGGACAAGAGCCTCTGGCCATGGTCATGTGGCTGGAGAGAGCTCTGGGTGTTCAGGTGCTGAGAGCATCATCATCTCCTTGCAGATCCCTGAAGGTTGCCTCCACTTTTGTCTTAGCCCTACCCCTGAGGTGCCTGCTGGCTGGGGCACAGGTGGGTTTGTGAGTGCTGTGCTGGGCAGGGGGGGTTGCCTGGATCCAGCAGCTTCCCTGGGTTGTGGTTGCTCTGGGATCTTGTGCCCAGCATCTTTCAGAAAATTGTTTCTCCCTTCCTCTAGTAAGGAGGAAAAAAAAAGGCAGCCTGAGAGCTCTGAAAGAGCAGATGTTGCATCCCAGAGTTGAGTTTTCCTTCTCATTTCCCCATCTCCTCAAATAAGACACCAACACTGGTGTGCAGTTATGGGATGGGGGACTGGGAGTGGGGTGGGATGGGATGAGTGCTTGTAGGAAGGCACCGTGCCCAGTGCATCCCACCTCCATCTCCCTGTGTTGGCAAAGTAGGGTGACACTAAGTGGTGGCTCATGCTCAGACCTGCTTGACCCTATGGTGCAGAAAGCAGCTCTGAATTCTTTGCCATATTCCCACCAGAGCTGGTTCTGATTTAGAAATCCCAGGTTTTTTAAAATGAAAATACCTTTTTTTTTTTTTTTTTCCCAGATGTAACTCAGGACAAAGTCAATCAGCACAGTTCTTAGGAGAAAGGAAGTCTCCTTTCAGACAGGGACTGAAATGGGCTGGAGCCACCATGGCCACAACCAGGAAAACCAGGGATTGCTCTCCTTTCTGTTGGGTGTTTTATTTTTGGTTTTGCCTTGGAAGGCCATTGACTGCATCCATGATCCTGGATATATTTGGATGGAAGCTCTGAGGTTTCTACCTCTCCCATGGGACACACCAGCCTTGCAAAGCTAGAAGCTGGTTTTATCTTTTTACAAGCAGTAGAGGCTTTGCTGACCAGAGCCACCTTGGCCAGCCTGAGCTCCAGCTGCTGGGGAGATGATCTGAGGTCATTTTTCTGTCTGGGGTAGGAGGAGAAGGACTAAGGCAGCAATGCAACATAGATGGAGAAGGTTGGGCAACCCTCTCGCTGCTCTGGGGTCTCAGACCACCTCTCTGACTCAGGCACTCCTGAAGCATGAGCACAAATACCTCCTCAAAATGAGACCCAAGTGGCAAACCCAGCTGTGGGGTGAGGCAGGGAGCTGCTCTGAGGTCTACAGCCCCACAGCACTACCAGCTTCATTAAGTTTGAATGTGAATCTAGCCAAAACCTGCAGAAAATAGGTGGAGAGAAGAGAGAAATCTTCTCAATGTCTATAAAGACCTGAAGTGTGGGGGCCAAATGGGTGGGGCCGGGCTCTTTTCAGCAGTACCCAGTGACAGGACAAGGGGCAATGGGCACAAACTGGGACACCAGAAGTTCCACACCCTTTTCCCTCAGCGTTTTGAAGTGTGCATGAAGAACACGTACAGGCTGCCCAGAGAGGGTGCGGAGTCTCCTTCTCTGGAGATGTTCAAAACCCACCTGGACACTTTTCCTGTGCAACCTGCTTTAGGTGACCCTTTGGCAGGGGGGTTGGATTGGATGATCTCCTGAGGGCCCTTCCAACCCCCACCATTCTGTGATTCTGTGAAAAGGGGGTCCACATTCTTCAGACAGAGAGAATGTCCATCTCCTGGGGACATTCCTGTCTCAATACCAAAGGCTGTGTGTGTGCTGTCCCAGCAACTCGCTCCTAAACCCAGAGAAAATAGATTACAGAGAAGATTTAATGATTCAGCATTTCTGTTGCTGCTGATTTACTGACTGATGCTCAACTTTTTTTTTTTTTATCAGCTGAAGAACTGCTTGGCCATCAGGAGCTGCAGGCAGCTGCAAGAGGAATGAAATAATATCATCTTTGGGATGTAAAAATGGAGGGATCGAATGGAGCAGCACCACGATCCAGGCAGCGAAGTAGAAGTCAGGGTAGGAGCTGGAATATGAAGGAGGGGGTCTTCATTTCCTTCTGCAGCCTGACAACGCTGACAGACTCAACCCACCTCCATCTCCATGTCTTTGGGCATTTATTTCATAGTTCTCTTTGCCAGAATTGCTGATTATTTGATTTGGGGATATAAAGTGATGCTTGGCTGATTCTACGTGAGGTTTGTGTGATGGGCAACCAAGTCCCTACGAGACACCCCAGATCTCCAGCGGCAGTGACCTCAGGAGGGCAGAGCCCCCTGATGAGTTCCCTGAGCCCCCAGGTGCCCCACACCAACTTTGTGGCTGGGGCTGTGTGGGAGACCCCCATATTTTGCCCCTGAAGCCCACCCAGGGGCAGTTCCCAACACAGGCTGCCTGGACAGGGGGATCTCTGGCACCCCACATCCTTGGGTGGGATGGGGTGGTTCCAGCTGTGCACCCAAAGTCCCACCAGCACCATCTATTTTTTCCCCACCTAACTACAGGTTTTCAACCCCTAAATTTGGACAGAGTTGCCCAGGACATCAAAGCTGGACCTCTAATCCAGTCCCAAACCCACATCCCCCTCGTTATCCAGTTAGCCACACTTTTTTTTTGGGCCAAAAGTCAAAGAAACCGCCACCTCTCCAAGCCCAGAGGCAAAAGTTTTTCCCCACAAGCTCACAATGCTGAAGTAGTGTTAGAAATAGCTGAGCTTCATCCCTTCTCCTTACCATGAACCCTCTAACCTCTCTTGGCTTTGGGTCTTTTCTCCTGTCTCATTCCTACCAGCATTGTCCCCTCAGTGCTGCTGCCCTGGGTTCCAAGAGATATTTTTGCACAGCCCAGAGCTTCAAGTTTCTTCTGGTCAAAAAGGTGGAGAACTTTGGCAAGCTGGAGCTGGGAGGAGACCCCTGGGGCAGCCTGACCACCCTGATGGTCCATGTGGCCATGACACCGGACCCATGCACAGGCAAGGAGGAGGCAAGAACCTGCTCCATGAGCTCTGCAGAGACACCCCCTGTCCACAGATGAAGAGATTGATGGAGAAAAGCAGACTGAGGGAGGAATGATTCAGATCAGCAGGGAACGGTGCTAGGGACATGTGGCTTTGCCAACTGGGAGGATGTGGATTGGGGGAAAAACTGCTGCTCTGGTGAGATGGCAGGCAGGAGAAGTTCAAAAGAAGAGAGCTTTTGAACTGTCTGAGAACACATCAGTGGATGAAACAGTGGGTGGGTGCTGGTGGCCATCCTGGGGCATGGCTGGCCAGGGTCTACTCTTTGAGCTGACCCCGGTGAGTGCTGTTTGAATGAGCCCGGAGGAGGTAAAAAAAGAGAAGGGGGAAAAAAAATGGCTGAAATCCAAAGGAAGAGCTCTCTGGAGACAACGCAGAGCTGTTCTGCAATGGTGCCTGAAAACCATGAGGAACGTGAAGCGGAAACCAATGAACCACACTGAGCACGCTGGAAATGAGGGCTAATTGATGGACAAAAACAGGAGCAGATGGGCAACCCTGCCCACCACCCCTTTCCAGGGGTCTAATTTGCCACCGGATCCAGGAGAATAGCCCTCCCTGAATAAATGAGCGCTGCTGCTGTGGATGGGGGAGTCACCTCATCCTGGCATGTTGCTGGAGGAGACCCTGGGGGTGACCGTGTGGAGGGGGAGCCGTCAGTGTCCCACATCCCCCACATTTGTGGGGTGATCAGGTATGTCCCCCCTCCCTCTGCCTGGCACAGCCATCCCCTGTGCTGGATGCAGTGAGACACTAACACACAGCAAAGCCCGTTGGGTTGGTGATGCTCTACTGCTTTATTCTTAGGGCCAAACTCAGAAGCTCAGCCCTGGTGGGACATTTCTGGGGCTCAGCAAGTTACCACATCTCCCTAAGTGACATTTGATCTTTGCTGAGGTATTTGAGTTTTGGTTTTGTTCTTCTCTGCCATAAAACACGTGAGTCAGGAAGGTTGTTTAAACAAGTCCATGCTCCACAGTCAGAGCTGGCTAAGACCCTGTGAATTATGACCACATGTATTACATAAGGATGGGTGGCAACCAGGTAAAACCCAGCAATCCCATCCCAAGGTCCAGGTGCTGAAGCCCTAGCAGCTCTTTGGGGATGCTGAGAGTCTACACAAAGTGCTTTTCCTTTGACCCCTGAAAGATAGTGCAGGTCCACCTACCAGAGAAACTTTGTCCAGCTCAACCTTGCTCTGTGGAACCAGGGAACAAATGATGCTCATGGCCCTGACCCCAACTGTAACCCCCAGTGCCCCTGTGCATGGGGCTTCTCTGGGAGCAGGCACCAACCCCTACCTCCTCCTGCTGTGGTCGTGGGGATGCTTAATGAGTTAATGCTGATTAAGTGCTTTCAGATAATCGGATAAAGGTGTCATAAAAGCACTTTATGGCCATGATGATGTGTTTTATGGTGAGGAGAAACTGATGATCCCAAATAAAAAATCCAAATTAAACCGAGGGGGAAGTACAAAGATGTCTTCAGATCTGGGGTGAGCTTCCCATTAAGGGCAAACCCCTCCCCCC
>NW_010313735.1:14990-20689 GCF_000700745.2 Antrostomus carolinensis
ACCATTCAAGCATTTGCAAGGTTCCCATCTCTCCTCAAACACTGCCTTGGTTTGACCTCCCCCCTCCTCTCCAAGAGCCTTTCTGCTCAAGACCAAGATTAATTACCTCCCTCGCAGCCCTTTGGGCTTCCCCCATCTGATAATGTGTGAATAAGGCTGACAGGAACTGCTAAGGGTCTCACAGCTTTCTCTGCTCCCTCTCTTGCCTCTCAGAGCAACCGAGCTCCAGCGGCATGTCCGTGGGGTCACCACATCCCTGCACCTCCTTGCTGGTCCCCAGCCTCCTGCCTTGGTCAAGACTTGACTTGTCACTCAACTTTCAGCATCCACAGAGAGGGAAACCATAGGGATGGTCCTCCTGCCTGCTGTCCATGCTGGGATAAGAGAGAAATCAACCCAAACCCAGGAATCTGCTCACGCCAACTGCACTGGTGCTGGGTTCAGAGAACACCAGCAAGACCCTAAATAAACCAGGTAACAGCATTTTCCCCGTGGCAAAAGCTGGTTTTTGCCAGGCTGTCAGAGACACCAAAGTTGAGGGACACATGTCAAGATCTACAGCAATTAAAAGAGGCACCAGCCTTAATGTGCACAGCTGAAAGCCCAGGTCCCCAGGTTGTGTGCTGGAAATTGGCTGGTAATTCAGCAGCTGGTGCCAACTGTCTGCATCTGTCCAGCCTTGCAATAGCCTTTTCTTTCTTGCTCCTTTCCAACCGCTTCTCTTGGCAAGTGTACAGCCTGGGAAGGAGGAAAAGGTGTCTCAGGCAACCTGCTCGCTTGACACGCTGGCTTGGGTTTATGGCCATGGCTGGGCAGTGCCTCCCCGGGGTGGCACAGTCGGGGCTGTCACCCCTGTACATCTCCCTGTGCTCCCTTGGGAGCAACGGGACCTTCCTGGTTGATCCCTCTTGCCAAAATTATAGATAAAGTCAGTGGGATTTGAGTGAAATAAAGAGTTATGTGATGGTGATCCTGCTGAGGGTCCAGTCCAGCTCCCGGGGGTCTCTTTGAACCCCATCTGTGAGCTACCTGGCATGGGGGATTCCCAGATCCCAACTCATTTTAGGTGGCTTATTGGGGAGATGATTTTTCATTCCATTTTTATTCAAGCCCCTAAACCAATTTTCTCACCCCACCAACAAGAGTTTCTTCTTTTGCTCTGGAGCCAACAGAAACATTTGGTTTAAAAATAAACCACCTCATGTTATTTTTAAAATATGTTGGGGTTTTTTTTCCCCTCCTTCATCAAAGCAAATGAAACATCCAAATTTGTTTTGCTTCAGTTAAAACCATCCAGATTAAATGATCCAACTTTTCCGGTGTGATCTCTCTGTTAGAAACACATTGATTTAGGGAAGCTGCTTTGCCAAATTTGATGAGAATTTGTAGCTTTGAGCTGAATTTCCCAGTCATTCTGAGACAGCATTTTGAAGAATGATTGATTTGTTTCAATTTTTTTTTTCCAGGCTGGAGTCCACTGGATCTTCAACCAAAGAGATGGGACAATGTCCCGGTGGCATTAGCTTTCATCCTACAAACATGGTGTTACAGAGTAAGTCGAAGGAGAAGCTGAAGACTTCAGTCAGGTTTGCCTCACAGAAGGTGCAGGTAGGTGATCCACAGAGGTGTCTCCTAAGATCATCTCCCTATAATCCACTGATGAAATAATTTCCCCATGAGATCAGTTGACTCTATAAACCCAGCATGGTCTCCTGTAACAGTCCAGCATGTTCAGGTTCCTGGTTGGACAAGGATCAGCAAACTTGCTCCAGGCTGGGGGTTTAGCAGCTCTGGTAGGGCTGGTGCTCTGGAGCACCTCAGCTTGGTGGATGTCACAGAGGAGAACTTGAGGTCTGAGATGGGGAGAAGGGTTGCAGATGATGGAAGAGCTCTTCAGCACTGTCAGCCCTGGGTTTTGCTTGGTGCTTACAAAGCTCTGCTGCCTGAGTCCCATCTCTGCTTCAGTGCTAATGCAAATCCAGCTGGAACGAGGCAGGATTTGGGATCCCAGCACTAGTAGTGCCTTGTCATGTCTCTGGTGAGCTGGAGCTGGGAGGAGACCCCTGGGATGGCCTGACTACCCTGATGGTCCATGTGGCCATGACACCAGTCCCATGCACAGGCAAGGAGGAGGCAAGAACCTGCTCCATGAGCTCTGCAGAGACACCCCCTGTCCACAGATGATGAGATTGATGGAGAAAAACAGGCTGAGGGAGGAATGATTCAGATCAACAGGGAACGGTGGTGGGGACATGTGGCTTTGCCAACTGGGAGGATGTGGATTGGGGGAAAAACTGCTGCTCTGGTGAGATGGCAGACAGGAGAAGTTCTGCCTGCCATCCCTCAGGAGCATCCATGTGGGAGGCAGGAGATTGGGGCTGACTCTTTGCTGCTCTTTTTGGCAGAAAGTGAGAAACTTTGCATGGAGAAAGAGCACTGGGAAGTCAAACCGCTGTTGAGGTGTTCCAAGGTGCTGGCAGGAGCATGGACAAAAGAGAAGAGACAATTTTCCTCCCTGCTCCCCCCCTAAATCTATCCGCTATGCCCTTCAAACGTCCTTGACCCCTTGGTAGAAGAGGTCAGTCCCTCATCTGTACCGCTCACGCCGAGCACCAAGTGACGGCTCCCCATGCATCACCCCAGCAGTCACGCTGGAGCTTGCGTGTCATTTCAATTCGTCTTTCTCCGAGCGCTCCCTGTCACCGCCAGCGCTGCAGGAGACGCGGGGGGAGAAGGGGAGGCAGGCAGAGAAGGAGAGACAGCTGAAGGAAAGGAGGAGAGAGACGGGGTGAGGGAGGCAGAGCCATCCAGGCTTTATTTATTGAGGGTTTCTTCTTCTTTCCCTGGAAAATCCCACCAGCCGTGTCCCAGTGGCAACTGCTGGCCAGGGAGGGATGGAGATGCCCATCCTGAAGGGCAACAAGCAGGCAGAGCACCTCAGGAATGTGTTTTGAGGTCTCTCTAAACACTATAAATCTCAGGATTTCTTTTACTTTGAGGCAGGGGCACAGGAAGAGTCATGGTCCCCTTAGGAGTGCAGCCCTCCAGCGTTGGATCTCCTAGGTAGGTCGGGGAGCTGCGGCTCAGAGGAGAAACCCAACTTTGCACCTTTTAATGTTGATTTGAATTGAGATTCGTGGCTTGATTTCTGTCTCCTGCCATCCAACCACAGCACGTGGGCTGAAGTGGGGCAGATCTTGGTGAACACATGGTGGTATCAGACTTGTCCCAATCTCTGGGCTGCCCATTAGGCATCCAGGGAGGAACAGCCATCTCCTGCTTCTCTTTGGGTACAAGTGGGATGGGAAGACAAGGGGCTGAGCTGTGAGATCCCTGTCCCTTGGATAGGGACCACTTCTGCAACAAATAGCCTTACTCAGCACCAACTTTGGTCTTCTCCAAAGGACTTTGGTCGCTCTGTCACCGGGGCCGAGCTGCCTTTGTACTGTTCTGAACACGGCCCCGCGTTTCATCTCCCACCCGCCTGGGCTGCCTATGTGGGCTGGGGGAAGAGCTCCTTGGGGTCATGTTTGTTATGTTTCCAGGAAGCTTCTCCAGAAAAACATCCTTGAAACACAGAGGTTTCCCTTCTGCCGGCATACAAATGAACCCCAAACAGAGCCCACTTCAAAGCCTCCAGCTAATGAGCCGGTCTCTCCCCGCTCCCCGCCCCAGTTTCAGGAGGGCCCTAACGATGTTGCTGGATTACAAAGGCACCAGCTTTGCTTTTTTTTGAGCCCGCTCAGCAGAAAAAAAAGAGGAGGAGAGGGGGCAGGGAGCAGTGGGAAGCAGACAGGCACATGCCAGCACAGGCAGCCGTGGGATGCTCGTGCCCTGGTACCCACGCTGGGCAGTGGGGCATAGAGGGGCTGAGCGTGACCTGGGGTTGACACTACCCTTGGGTGCTGCTCCAGTGGTGCAGACCCCCACCCTTGCCCAAGGACCATGGTGGTGGTGGGGTGTACAGGGCTGGGCTCTTGATTTTTTTAATTTTATTTATTTATTTATTTTTTCCTTCAGGGACAAGGGGGAGTGATGGGGGTAGGGAAGCAGATTAGATGGAGGGAGCACTGCTGGGACCATCCCCTTACATTGCAGTGAGCTTTTGTTCTCCTGAGCCAGGCTTTTCAACTTGGAGCTGCTGGTGTTGGCTACGAGGGGAGGGGGTGGGGGGTCAGGGCTTTGGCATTAACCCTGCACCATTAACCCCACCCACGGAGGGACCCCCCCATCCCTCCTCCTTCCTATTCTCTTCCCCTGAGGTTCAAATCCCAATTCAACCTAAAACCCCCAGAAAGTCTCCAGAGAGTTTGGTTGTACTGGAACCAGTATTGCTCATTGGGGTGGGTGTATCTCCCTCCTGGCAGTAGTGGGTACTGGGGGGGTTTGGGAAGCTCCCACATCCCCAGGAGCTGGGGCTACAAACACTGCCCTGAGTCCCCAACATGAATTAACCAACGAAAGTGGGCAGTAGATGTGAGGATCAGCTGAGAGAAAACAAGAACCGCAGCAACTCTTCGCTGCGAAGCCAAAATGAAGCATCGAGTCAGGAAATGGGGTTTGAAGTTTTCCCTCATAAAGTATTTTGAGGAGGAAACAAATCCAGAAGTTTTCTTTGCCTTTGTTCAAAAGTTTTGTTATCTCTCTAACTAGTAGTGTTTTTCTAATTTCACTCATTAAAAAAAAAAATAAAGTAATATTTTCCTACTTTCATTTTATCCACAGTGTTATTTTTGCCTGGCTGAGAAAGCATTTTCTGCCACAGAAATGCAAAAACAAAACCAAAAATAACTCCTTCCCTCTTGTGAGCCAGAAATATTCACAGTTCCCTGTTTCAGGTGGAAGTTTTTCCCACTCAGCAAGCAGAGAGGCTGTTCTCCTCAGGACCAGCTTCAATGTGTTCCCAGGATTGTCACCACTACTGGAGGAAGGTTTTTGGTTCAATCTCTTGATCTCAGAGGATTCCTACACCCAAGTTAAGTCATTTTTCAGGGAACACCCAGCTCCTTTGGTGCAGAGCTGACCATTATCTTAGGGCTGCCCTACCCCCAGCAACTCTATTAGCCAGAGGGGGGTAAAAAATCCTGTTTATGAGAACTTTCATGGTTTCACATCTTCCATGCTGGAGCCTCTCAGATACTTCCAGGAGAGAGAACTGCATGGATAATTTTGGATCAAGAGGATCAGAGGTTTCTCTGAACCCTCTCTCCAAGTCTTACATCTCAAGAACCTCCTTGCAAACCTGCCCAGGCACAGAGCTGCGCTCCTGCAATGCAAACAGTGGTGTGAACTGATGGTGTGGAGAGCTTCACCTCCAGATTTTTCCAGTAAGTCTTCAACTTTCCTTCTGCTCTTTACCCAAAGGATCCTCTGAAACCCAGGACCTTGCTTTGCTGTAAATCAGCACGTGGTGCTCAGCTTCAGGCAGCTCCCAGAGCCCTTGGACAGGTCAGTGTCGAGCAGCAGTGCAGGCAGAGAGGAGAGAACTCCTTCCTCCGCGCCACCAGCATCCCCTGTCTCCTCAGTATAAATAAATAATCTGCAATTTCAACATATTTCCACCCCTGAGGGTTGGAGTGGTGATGAATATGCCCAGCCAGGTTCTTGTTCCACCGCTGGATAATAACAAATCTTTGATTTCTGCCTGGCAGTTAATGCCTTTGCTGATGCTCCCTTGTGTTTCTCCAGCCTGCCGTGTC
>NW_010313737.1:0-1578 GCF_000700745.2 Antrostomus carolinensis
CCCGAGCACCTTCCCTGGCACCTCTGCCGTGCTGAGATGGCCGTGCGGGGTCAGCATGAGTGACAAGCACATTTAGGAATGTCTTTTTTTGTTTTATTAAAAAAAAAAAGTTTGATACTATCGCTGCTGAGCTCTTGTATTCCAAAGTCATTAACTACAGGGAGAAATCTGCATTGTAAAATACACAGAACAGAACATAGAATTGCCTGGATTGGAAAAGACCTTTAGAGTCGCCGAGTCCCACCATGAACCCAACGCTGATAAGTCCCTCACTAACCCATGTCCCTCAGCACTGTGTCTATATGACTTTTCAATCCCTCCAGGGGTGGGGACTCCACCCCACCACTGCCCCGGACAACCCCTTCCAATGCCTGAGAACCCTTTCAGCAAAGAAATTCTTCCTCACATCCAATCTCAACTGCCCTGGGCACAACTTGAGGCCGTTTTCTCTTGTCCTGTCACTTGTTCCTTGGTTGAACAGACCTTACATGCTGCTGTGGGGTTGCTAAGGCCACAGGAGAAAGGTGTGACCACCGTACAGCATCATTCTCCCAAGCTCACCAGTGCCACATGTAATCTCTGCAAGGAGCATATTGTCAAGATGCTCAAAGAAGCCACCACTGGAGTGTCACGGCCAGCAGACAGGCTGGCACCCACTCGCCAGCTCTTTTTAGCGTTGCTGTGCAGATGGCACAGGGGAGGCTGCTGGCCTCTCCCTACAGCTCCGGAGCCAGCTCTTCTTGGCAGAAGCGAGCCCCAGAGGTAACACAGTGCCAGAGAATCAGCTTCCTTCTCAACTCAAATTAAAAAAAAAAAAAAAAGAAAGGTGACAAAACAGGCCGTGGACAATTTTTGCTTTATTTGTCAAGCTCACGATCTGAGGAGTTGAATGTCAGCCTCGAACGCTGAGAGGCTGAACTCTAACGAGCTCCAAAGAGGTGGAATTTTTTGGAGGAAGCCTATTTGGGACTCATCCATCTCTAAACATTTATTACTGCAAAAAGGAGACAGACAGAGGAGGCCAGACGTGTAAGATGCATATTCATTTCTAGCAGAGGAACAGCATGTGTTCTCTGAAGAGCCGAGTATTTTTGTGGCAGATATTTCCAGCCCCGAGCATAAACCTGGTTTTCCTGGGAAAGCTCCAATACTGCGGCAGCGTTCCTGGCAGCTACACTGGAGCAGAGACCTTGTCCTCGCTTCCAAAACAAGTCTTGGGGTAAAAAAAAAAAGAACTAAGGCGTCAGACCGGCCAAACGTCCATTTTAAAGGACTGTAACACCCGTTCCCTTGCCACCGTCACCGGGGGCAGCTGTGTTTCCATCAGCCGGCAGCGGGAGCGGCAGCGGGAGCGTTCCCCACACACCCTCGGCGGGGTTCGCCTCGCACCTCCCTGTGCATTTCGGGGGCTGCGGGTGGCGGAGGGGGCTGCGATTGAACACGAGCTCCGCCAGCGCTTCGAAAGGTTCCGCCTCGGAGGAGAAAGCAAGCGGAGAACATATCGGCAGCTCCCAGGACCCACACCGACATGACGTGCTCTGTCACGACACCCCCTCCGTCTCCATCCCGCCCCTCACG
>NW_010313738.1:0-243 GCF_000700745.2 Antrostomus carolinensis
GGGGAATGCTTCTCCGGCATGAGTCATGAGGGAAACCCGGGAGGACTTCCACCGCCGAGGGAGAAAGGCCTTTTTTGACCAGCTGAGCTGGCGACGGGCCAAAGCAGGTGAGTCAATACTGCCTGCCTGTCCGCTTGAGTGGGTTTCCCCGCCGCCCTCCTCCCGGATCTCTCCCTTCTCTATGTGTTTTTTTCTTCCCGTCCTTCCTCTCGCAGAGGAGCCGTGCGCTGCTCGCCGCCCTGC
>NW_010313738.1:273-2411 GCF_000700745.2 Antrostomus carolinensis
GCGCCGCGCTGCTCAGGCTTCGCCGCTGCGAACTCACAGTCGCTGGTCACAGTGTGGCATCAGCCCTGGGACTCTGTGTATGTGTGTGTAGGGGGATATAAATCTAATTCTAGCCAAAACCGGCGTCGTGAAATCGATGCCTTACACTGGGCTGAGATGCAGTTGCAGAGCAGGCGCGGCTGAGCTTTAACCGCGCTCGGGTAGCCCTTAGACCTTTACAGTCTTATCTCAGGGTGCTTCCCTTCATCAGTCTCACAGAGATACCAAACAAACCAACAAGGGTGCACCCTAGCACAAAGGAAGTTTTTTTTTTTGCAGTCCTGAAAACCAGCAGCATAATCAACGAAAAGCCTGTTCGTGCCATGAGTTCAGTGTAATACTGACTTAGGGAAGGAACTCAGGACCAGAAACATGCTATTTTTTACATCCCATTGTTCATTTTTTTTTAACTGAATGGGACACAATAACCCTATGAATAGTTAAATAAAGGTTTTTATTTGTCCTTACTGAACAGGACACAGTAATCCTGTATATAGGTAAAGGGTGCAACTTGTTTTAATGCAAATAACATTGGGTTGAATTTCTTTTCCATCACTGTTAATATGGACATGCTTTTATTTCTGAAGCTGTGTCTCTGAAGTTAGCAGTAGAACCAAGTTGCAGTAAACACTGGCAATATAATCAAACCAGCAAATGAAAAATGTGGTTTTTAAAGGAAGCAGAAATGTATATGGCTATGAAAGACAATTTGACATTCAAAACATGCTTGTAAGTAAGTTAAAATCAAATATTATTAAGAAAAAAGGAATTCACTTATTCCCTTACTTTTTCTTTAATTACTTTTTTGTATATGAAAAGTTCTGTGAATAAACATTAGCTGTCAACAACTTTGCAAGTCTCTAATTTCCACCCAGTAGTAACCTCAGAAATGGAAAATTATGATTAATATGTTTTAAAGTTTTTTTTTCTATTTAAAAAAAAAAGAAAAAAATATTTCTATTTCTATTTTCTATCTTCTTCAGAGATACACATTCAGTTACTGACGTAGGTATCAGAGAGGTGGGGGTAGGGGGATGGGTATGGTGCGTGCAGAAAGAGGAATTTAGAAAAATCTGACCATTTTTGTAGCTATAGCAATTCAATACTTTTAACTTTTACCTGTTCCAGCCATAAGAATGCTGAGGCCTCATGACAAGAGGAATTTTTCTGATGGTACTTTGTACTTACAGCACATCTACTTTCTCCTCTAATCCCTGCTGCCCTGTTGCCTTGAAGACCTCACATTTGTGACTGTGCTTGAGCAACAGAAAGATGGGATTGAGAAATAGCTGTTGCTATTTTGCTACAGTTTGAGATGGTATCTGTCTGGGTGGGACTGCTGCCAGCTCTCGCACATAGAGGAAGAGTTGGAAGCCAACAAGAAGTCGCTGACTTTGGTAGACATTTCTGATCAATATAATTATATTACTGGCATTATAGTTTGTCAGTTTGACTTGTTTTTGCTGAGCCAATGTTTCATGGTTACATCTTGGTACATGTAGCAGACAGGCGAACCTTAGGAATTTTTTTTGTGCACATGAGCAATATATTCCTTCCTAAAATGCCTCACTGCTACGCAAATGCCATCATATACAGGAAGGTGAACATAATTATACTTTGGATATGTAGGATTTGGGAATTTCTTAAATTGCAAAATTATGTACTTGGAAAGGAGAAGTGGAGGGAGAAGGTGATTACGGGAGGGAAGCTGAGGAGGTGGGGTGGAAGTGTGTCAGTGGTTCAGGACATGCACAATGTATGTCACAGCCCCAATGCCAAGCACAGGCTGCCCCGAGGTGAGGCAGATGCACACAACCTGCCTGTGACTCTGCCCACTCTTCCCAGTGGCGGCCACATGCATAGGAGATCCTCCATCTGCCCAGCAAACACTGCTCAGGTTCCTGTTCTAATGGATCAGACTGCAGCTGAAGGGCTCCCTGCTTGCCCCTCCACAGGTGCAGAAAGCATCGCACACTTCTGCAGTGTCTGACACTGTCTAATCACTGCTGGCAGCACCTAGCAAGCTAACCAAAAAATGCCCTGCCTGTTGCAGTTTTGGTGTGTGAATGCCATAGAATCATAGAATGGTTAGGGTTGGA
>NW_010313739.1:0-238 GCF_000700745.2 Antrostomus carolinensis
CAGCAGAGCGATGCCGTTGAGCTGACGGTGAAAGGTGAGTCTGCACAGCCACAGCTGGATGGAGAACATCTGAAGTCCTTCCACCCTGGAATGGTACAACGTTCCTACTTCCCTTCCCTGAAAGAAGAAAAGGCAAAAAGCCTTGGCCTTCTGCACACTGGCACACTTGTCCTCACTGGCTCTGGCTTTCTAATCTTCTCTATTTCCTGTATTCAATTTCCCTTCTCCTCTTTAGAGG
>NW_010313739.1:288-10458 GCF_000700745.2 Antrostomus carolinensis
CCTGCTGGCTGCATCGTGCTGCCCGTTGCAGGTTAGCACACTTGGACAAGGAATCAGGGCTTCCCTTTGAGTATGAGGAACAGACGAGCGGTAATTCACTAGGTAAACAAATCAAACTGGCCTTTGTTCCTCATGATTGTCAACGTGTGTTGGGAAAACACGCTGCACTTCGTACGCGCTCTGTGCTCTGATGTATCCAGGCTCTGTAAGACGGTGCATGATGGATCCTTGTGGAAGACTTGCTGCTTTTCTTGGCTGGTAACTCGGTCATCAGAGCTGTGAAGCCTGTGATTGCAGAGCCAAGTGCAGATCCCTGACGGAGACCTTTGAAAGAGGAAAAGCCTGCTGACCTCCTGGTGGAACCAAGGTTATGGCTGAAACGATGTGTTGTTTTTCATGGCAGTCGCACATAAGAGCGTACAGCAAGGGAACAGGAATTGATGATGGCCATGCTTGTTAATGCTGCTAGCGCTCAGTCCCCACCACCCGTCTGGGTGGTGGCTGCTTCCTCGTGGTCTTCCGTATTGCAGCAGTGTCACAAACATGGTCCAGCTCCTGCCTGAGCCTCTCTCTCCTTCATCTTGCAGATCTGCCCACAACAACAGCAGCCTCTCAGATGGACGTGGGAACCTCGGAGAGACAGGACCCAACCAGAGGTCTGGCAGCAGCAGCTTTGGCTGGCAGCAAGGACAGGGAGTCAGGGGAGGGTCTGTCACCAGCACTTAGCAGTGGGTTTGGTTGCTGGGGAATACAGTCTCGACAATATTGTATTTTAGTCTGTACGTCTCTGGTTTTAATCCAGATGTTTCTGAACGCAGAACATCTTCCTTTCCTCAACCTCCAATCTGCAGAGGGCTTTTAGCTTGTGTCTCTGTACGAGAGACACTGTGTGTGCCTTAGGGCTTCTAGAAATACCATTTCCTAACTTGTAGACCATATAAGACATTCTGGTTTCTGTTCTTTTTTTAAAGGCACTTTTTTTTTTTGCTGATTTTCTGGCCTTGAATGCAAGCTGCTGAAGTGGGAAGCAGTGCTAGTGTGTGTGTGTGTGTGTATATATATATATATATATACACACTGTATATATATAGTTTGTGTATATGTGGTATAGATACTACATATAGTATATATACACTATATTTCTAGTGTGTATATGTAATACCATATGTACTCTGTATATTAGAGTGTAGGTGTAACACTCCTTTCTCGAGTTTGCCTATTTTCACTGCTTTGTAAAGGTGATGCAGTCATTCTCTTTTGCTCCCACAGCAATAATCCCGTGTCTCCTAGTGCTAAAATGAGGATTGGAAATGCACTGTGAGCCTTTCCCTCCTGTTTGTTTTGCAGATCTGCCCACAACAGTAGTGACTCCTGAGAATGATGGAGGATATCCAGAAACGAATTCCACAACTCAAAGTAAATGGGGAGCAAAACAAAACTAAGAACAAGATTCAGGACCCAAACTGTCCACTTGGTAGTCAGTACCTTCAGCCTCAAAACCAGTGTTCTGCCTTTTGGCTGCAAATTGTATTAATGACTGTTCTCAAGGGACCTAGATGATTCATGGTGCCTCTTTAAAAGACTCTGGATGTTTTTATGGGGGCGGGGAAAAAAGCTTTCATGCCTGGAGCATACAGAGCATTGTTGCTGTGTCCCCAAACAGTAGTCCATTTTGATCTTTTCTTTGAGTGTCAAAGCTGGAACAGCAGAAAAGCGTCAGTCTGCAACTCAAGCAGATCTTCTATACCTCCTCTAGCTTTGTAGTGCTGTGGTAGATTTAAACATGTTCCATATACAACTGAGCATCATCCTTGAATGAAAAGCTGTGACCCTTTATTTTGTGACGTGTAGTGCAACTCTTCTGCCCAGCTCACAGCCTCAGTGAGCCTCAGCACTATGAGACTGCGGGTTGTCTCACAGCCCCTCGGTGAGACGTACGCACGGTGCTCACACAACTGCACCCACTCAGGGCCACGTGAGAAAGGTGCTGTTGGGATGGGAACGGGCAGGGACAGGCATGTGTGGTACAACCCTGCATGCCCATGACACAGCTGGCTGCTGTTGTCCTCAGGGAAGTGGTCAGCATCATATAACTGCTGCGGCTCCTGCGACCCGGGAGGTTGAAATTCTTCTGCTGTATTGTTCTAGGTTTCCAGAGGACTCACCTGTCCCTGTACCTGGTCGTCCTGATTGCTGTGGTTTGCGGTGTTGTGATTTTCCTTGTCATCTTTCTTATCATTTGCATTAGAAAGCCCAAAGACGGTGAGTAGAATGTTCTGAAAAACCCAAGTGTGTTGTGCATGCCCAACTTGGTTTTACCTTTGAGGGTTTTTAGGGATGGGGCTGGTACTGTGCTCACAGCTACTGGTGGCAGCTCTGGCACATACATCATACAGGCAGTCGATCAAAACATGCATGGATCAAAATAGTGGTGGAAGGTTGAAGGAGGCAGAGAAGCCCCTTTCTCCTCAGGGAAAACCAGTTGCAGCAGTCAGGGAAGGCCTGCCGGGCGCTGGCCAGAGAGGATGCCTGGTGAGCAGCCATCACCCCCTGCTCCCAAGCTGCTCTCCAGGTGACCCAAAGCCACAGGAAGGGTGGCAGGGGAACAGAGCAGCCTCTCAGCACCCATCCCACCCTGGTTCCAGGGAGGATCTGTGTCTGTCCCCTCGGGCCATCCCTCCAGCATGCCATCACTGCTCTGCCACCGTTACTCAGGGATGGTTGTTTCCCTCTGGCCCTCCCAGACATCCCGTAGCTCTCAAACTTATCAGATCTTTTAAGGTATCTGGTAGCAAGTTAATCTTGTCCTGGTACTTTAAAGTACCTGTTTGCACCAGCTCCTGTTTAATATTTCCCTTAGTTACTATCTGGAGGAAAAGAGATCATCAATAATTCTCCACATTCAGTAGAGATTAACTTCCTTTCTAGTCTTCAGACACAGGATATATTTACTGAATGCTTCTGTATTTTCTGCACTAATACTGGGAAACTCCTGACCAAATGCTTTCTGAGAGTCCCCTTCTCACTAATAGCACTCAGCAGTGTACAGAGAACACACTAGGGCTCTGGATTGGGGTTTTTTAATACTAATGGCCATAGTTTCCTCCTTGTCCCTTTGTTTTTTTAATTACCTTTCTACAACTCTGTGCTAACAAGTAATAATAATTATTATTATCAAATACTCCTTTTGCCTTTTTCTATTTAAAAAAAAAAAAAAAAAAAAAAAGAAATCCAATTCTTTCTAGATTGTCCTTTATTTAACTTTTAATGAATAGGAAAACTGTGGGAACTGGTAACTTCTAATTTCTAAACTCAACTTTGCCTTTGAGCTTGGGTCAGTTATTTTGACCCAGTTGTGCTACAGCTGGGATATGGGTTGTTTTCATTTTCTTGGACTGAATCCTGGGAACAGGAGTCATCACCCACCTGACATGATCTCTAAGGTTCCCAGTTTTATTATGTCTTCAGCGGCTGCTTTCTTATATTAAGAGGAGACAGTAGAAATTATTTTTTGAGAATATAAATGCAATTATTGATACACATTTCTAATTATTCTTTTCCAGCTCAAGTCTATGAAGTAAAATTGTGAGTATAACCCTTTATTTAACATATTGAGGAGTCTTTGGGGACTGTATCAGAGCAGAAAAAAAAAAGATGCTACTTATCTGTCAGGATGAAAAGCCTCTTAGGCAGCATGAAGAGGTTCAAAGTTAACTCAGTAGTACATTGTACTGATAAACTGTGGGCTTTTCATGTCAACACATAATGTAGGAAGAAAGATCTTTTCCTTTGCAATATGAGAATCATAAAAATGAGCAAGAGCTGTTTATTAACTCCTCAGCCCAATGAGGACTGTTGAAGATCATTGCCAAGGATAATTTCCCAGTGCTTTTTTTAAATGCAAAAGAACAGGAAATCCCCTTCTAGAGAACTGAGGTTCTT
Source organism: Antrostomus carolinensis (assembly GCF_000700745.2). Classification (NCBI taxonomy): domain Eukaryota; kingdom Metazoa; phylum Chordata; class Aves; order Caprimulgiformes; family Caprimulgidae; genus Antrostomus; species Antrostomus carolinensis. The sequence goes on from NW_010313739.1 coordinate 4,231, forward strand.
GATGCACAGATTATATTCTGATTTATCTCTGAAATATCCTTGGCTGAACGTGCCTCTTTTAATCATAGCTGTAGTAGAAAGTTATAGCTATTTAACTCAGGTTTCAGCATCCTGATCTATGTGTAACCTATGCCAGCCACACTGATAAGCCTCATAATCCAGTCAAAACATACGAGTAGAACAACCTATCTAGATAGAAATTGAAGCGCTGATGACTCGAGTGCCATGGTAGAACACGCCAGTGGCGTTTGCCCAGGTGTTCTGCTTCCCAAGTTTATGAAGCTGCATGCTCAAGGAACAGTTGAACCCTGAGCAACATAACAAATGGTGTGATGGCATTTCTCCTCTGAGCATTCACCTTCATTTTAAAGATATTAGATATCATAAGCCACGTGGTAGACGTGGGCTGCATCCAGTTCACCATTTACCATTCCTCCACCACTTTTTTTTAATCTTGTCTGGTTGTGCCATTCCAAGAAATGGTGGCAATCCTTGCATTGCTTATATAGCTTTTGCTGCCTCTGAAACTGATCGTGGATTGGAGGCAATGCTGCTATAATGTCCAAGGTTCTCCTGCCACCTGGAAGCAAAGGACAGGATTTTCTCCTTCAGAATACTTGTCATAATCCAATGGCCCAGGTTTACAAGGGTTTGAATCAGACCACATCTTGCTCATCATCTTGATGGTTGGGACATGCTTTGTCTACTCTGATTGCAACTCTTATTTTATATTGTATTTTGATTTCAGCCATAACTCAAGAGCAGCAGCTCCTTTAAGGTGTGAAAGTATGGGTCACTATGAGGAACCCATCTCCTCCACTGAAAACAATTATGTGATGGAGCCCATGAAAAACCAAAGATATGAAGAAATAAATACGAAAAAGAATGAATATGACTGTATTGGGAACACCCAGGAGTCTGAATATGAAGTAGGGGACACTGTATGAGATCCAACAGTGCTCTACAGGTAGCAGTCATGAAGATTACCTTCATTCAGGCAAAATTCATCTTCCTATTCACCTTTGCCTACAAAAAAATAGGTTGAACAAGCAGTTTTTGCTCCTCCACAATGTGTGGAGCCTTAACAATCTCTGCAGTGAAAATGCAAACCTCTTTAGGAACTTCAGCTACAGATCGCTATATAGATCATCCGATCTTGCTTTTCTTGGTTCCCTTTCACCACCTCTGTAGAGGAAAGCCCTTTGAAAGCTTGGGTATGTGAATCCTGGGCCAAGAGCACTGCAGTAAACTTACTGCTTTATATGACCAAAAGGAACTGTGTTCCCAGCTTTTGTGTGATGGGAGTAGAACCAGCACCAAGGGCTGCTCAACATCCCCATCGTCTTTGGGTAAGAAGCGTGGCTGGAGGCTGGCCTGGGATTTGGCGTTTCTCCTCCCGTCCACCTGAAGTGCTGCATAGGTGGTAGAACATCTTTTTGCATGAGAGGTACCCCTTAAAGGCACACTGAAAGACAAATTAAAACCAGGATAAAACCAAGGCCCTTACCACGCTAGGAGCAGTGGTACACAAAGCAGCTCATCCTGCTGTACTCGTGCCTTTCTGCAGCACTCGCAGTAAGATGCAGACACACTTTCTGTAGTTTTGGTGCTGGACAGCTTGGGTGATTCTGACACTGCAACAAGGCACATTCTTTCTGAGCTCACCTTCTCTATTCTCTCTTTTAATGCATATTTAATTTATAAAAATAAACCAAACCAGACACTTTTCCATAAGTTTTGATAGGATTGTTTACATGTGCCTTAATTATTTTGATATGAATACTTTTGCACAACCAGCTCATCTTTGAAATGCCAGCAAGCACTCACAATTACAAGTCCTCAGTAGATACTCATGAAGTACTTTCCTCACAGCTTAGAAGGCCTGAAAAGTAAGTAGGGAGCTGAAAAGCTTTGTTATTCAGAATTTCTACTACCCTGAGTAAATCTATAACATAGATACTGCAAAGTTATGTAAGAACCTTTTGATAATGAACAACAGGGCAATACCATGTCCAATTAAAAGCCATGCGGACAGATGGAAAACAAAACGAACGATCTGAGGGGTGAGGGGGGTATTGATGACACAGAGACAGGATTAATGGGCCCCCAGATTTACCGTTCACACCCAGGGAAGATCTGCATCTGCAGGTCTCTGCAAGCACCAGCTCCAAATTCACAGGCATTCAAAGAGTATTAGGAGCTGTTAGGAAAGGCATTGCAATGCCATAGAAAACAGAATTGGGATGCTGGAACAAGCCCATGGAACACTTCCACCTTATGCATGTGTGTGGGTCTCTTGTCTTGAGAGGGTTTAACAGAGCTAGAAAAGTTACTGAGAATGATAATAATGGATGATTAGTGGCATGAAACCGCTTCTGTGCAAATGCATTATACTTTCTCAGCTTGGAAAAAAGGAGAAGAACAAGGCAAAATGAGCAAAGTGTACTCATCCTGATCAGCGTGGAGAAGATGAATAGGGACTATTTGTTCACAGTTTCTCTGAAGAGAAAAAGAAGCAGATATTAGCTAACATTATCGGGTAACACTTTTAAAGGGAGAGGAAAGGTACTTCTTTTATGCAATACAGAAATAAGTGTGGAACGCCATGCTATTCATCCAGTGCTATAAAAACCCAAAGTACACAGAGGTCTAATGAGAAATTAGAGGAATGAACGACATAAAAAATTGATCAAACTTCACAAACTGCCAGGTACTCCTTACAGGTACTTATCAGTGACCTTATACTTTCTCCCTGAACTTCCAGTACCTGAAGTTTATTTCTCTTTGTTAAGAATATACTTAAAAATCAAGGTCTGGGAAACCATGATTTCTAAATTGAAAGGGAACAAACAGCAGCTTTTATTGGTGATGATATCTTGGAAAAAATTGTCAACGTGTACATGCAGCTTATTGCAAATGAGAGGAAGCAAATGAAAATCATTAAACTTCAGGACTGCAAAGTTACTACATTTTGTTATACTTCTCTTTATTTGTTCTATAAAGGTGGGTGTGCATGAATGTCTGTGTTTGCCCAAGAATTACATTCCTATGAGGATATTAGGTCCCTCTATTGAAAGCAGAGGAATTATTGTGAATCTGCTGGAGTTTGGGATGTGTTTTGGTGTCAGGTGATGTGTGCAGGCTGTAGTCAGCCAGAGTTTAGGGAACAGAAGATGTAAGAGTTGCCACTAGTCCAATCTGAGGCTCAGAGCTAATGAAATGAGACATTTAGGATGTGAAAGAAAATTAGTTCTGTTATGAAGAGTGTAGAAAGCTGGTGAAGCTTAAGAGTCTTTCTTCCTAAGCACAAAGGTGAGTAGGGTAGGGTAACTGTTGCAATAGTATTGCAAGGCACACAGTTACCATGACTGGATAGCGTGCTAATGTGATGACAAGTCGACTGTGTTGAAATCTGCTGGGAAACTATAATGTTTTCTTAATCTTTCTATTCTAGATGAGGTTGCAGCTTGGTTTGGGTTTTTTGTTGTTGTGTTTTGGGGTTTTTTTGCGGGGAGCGGGGGGGAGGGGGGGAGGGGAATGGATGGATGTGTGTGTGTGTACACGCGATGGGTGCAGCCATCCAGACCAGTAGAAATGGTAAGAAAGAAATTACTATGTGACTTGGGGAGGAGAAAACCAGCAGCTACATCTCTGTCCCAGGGAGAGAAAGATGTCATGTACGTCATGTTTGAGGAACTACAGTTTTTTTGTGTTTGTTTTAGCTAAATAGTCATTTTTTTTTAATCCTGTATAATTACAGCTTCAGGAAGTCTTGCATGTCCGGTTTAGAAAGTAGACATATCAGCAGTTTTAGCTTGGGTTTTCAGCTGGCTCCAGGGCATATTCCCCAAAATCCAACTTCTTTTTAAGTCTTTCATGTAGGAGATACAGTTCGTTGGGACAAGCTTCTATCACCTGCCATGGGTCAGAGTGTGCAAAAGGTTGGTTTTAAAACATCTCCCTGAAAATGGACTCATATTCACTCTTTTGGTGACATTGCTTGAATGTTAGCAAGTGCTTTTTTGTTTGTTTTTAGGCAGGACTCAAACATAGCTAATGGCTTCTTGGTGGCAGAGTGGGCAGATGGGGTACAGGCAGTATGAACTGGTACCTCACAGGTAGCTTCAGCAAAGAAGTCAAGAAGAAAAGGCAGCAAAAATCAAGTTTCCACCACACCAGCAGGATAGGCTCTGCAAGGACAGGTGCTGCTGCTGCCTGCATTGTCTTCCTTGTCAGGGTGACGGCTGGTGGTAGCTCTTAGCCTGGAACCTCACACAAATTTGTTGCACCAGGTCTTGCCAGACCACATTCAGCTTTTTGCTCCAGGCTGCCCGTGGTTGCAACAGGCAAGTTTCACTGCAGCAATAAGCAAAGCTCAGCTGAAATCACATTCAATGAGCCATCCAAGGGTGGACACATCTCCACCCAAAGTCTGAAATGAGACCTGCACAGTTCTCATGGGTTTGCTGACTTTGGGAAAATGAAGATCATCTGCAGTTTTCATTGCCATGTGCAGGGAACAAGCCATCACTGACAAACAGCAGCACTTCCAGAGAGTGGTTGAGCTGCGATGTAAACACTTCATCTAAACAAACAGGGATCTGTCGTGATGGGATGTAGCTGTGGCAAAAAACTACACCAATTACCTTTCCTGCTTGGATCCAACAGAAAGTGTCTCCCTGTATTTCAGACACACCTGCCTCCTGCTCAAAGATACTATTCTCCTGGTGCATTTGTTAAAGCTATATGCTAAGGCATGTTCACTGAATAAATGCCAAAAAGTTACCTTAATGAATTATTAAAAGCCTATAACAGAATTCATTAGGTCAGTGGATTTGCTTTTATACATGTTTCTTATCTTCTGTAATTCTTTCTCCTTTTGGTAATAATTAGCAGGCACATATTAATCCTGTGCATAACACCTCTTGGAAACGTTTGGATGCACTTTTAAAGGTACCCCTACAGAGCATACCTAGAATGTCTCCTGCATTTAAGTCCCTCTGCTGCCACCTCATTAGAAAACACTGCCTCTACTTGGAGAGATGGAGAGAGCAATATCACCGCACACAAGCCAGAGGGAACTGAATTCATGCTTCACAAGCATCCTCAAGTTTGCTTTCCCTTGCTACCAAGTGCTTGACTGTGTAGTGAATGCAAATTTGGAAGAAAAGAAAGGAAAAAGGAAAGAAAAAAGAAGTATGCAGTTATGAAGAAGAATAAAAAAGAGCAGCAGTCAGAAAAGTCAAGAGAATGGTAAGAGAAGTGGGTGGGGACAGGGGAATATGAAATGGAACTCGCAAGATCCTTATAGTCTTTGTCCATCCTTTACCCTTCACCTAGGTCAGCAGTGAAATGGACTCGTGATATTTCAGAAAGAGGATCCTAGAGGACAAAGGACAGAAGAAAGGGAAGTGTTCTTCACTCGTCTTCTGGTCCCAGGAGCGTGGGGGTCTCTCACAAAGGGAAAGGAGGACGGATCTGCGGTGCTGGGAGAATGGGGGGAGTTGTGCGGATCGTGGTGTTTGTGATGGCTTTCCTCAGCTGCAATGGTGAGTAGATGCTTCCGTGTATAAGAAAAAAAATCAGAGTACTAAGCAGGTAGGGAAAATCTTTTTAATTATAGTGTCTTAATTTTAAAATATTGTCAAGGGTGGAAAGTCTTTAGTTTCTTGTATGAAAAATAGAGCCTGAGAATTCACAAGTGTCTCCTTTGGTATCAGATACAACAAGGTGCTTTCAAGAGTGGAGCAAACAGAGCAGTATAGGGCAAAAGGTCTGCTGCCATGCCCCAAAAGCAAGAACAAAACAGAATTGTTCAGGACTCTTGGAGAGGTTCTGCTCTAGTGTGTCAGCTTCCAAAACAGGCTTTCTGAAGATGGAATATGCACTCTTCCAGAATCTAATAATGCATCACCGTTGTTCTGCTGGCATGGTTTTGGGAAGAAGAAGAGCTGTAATTGTGAGACTAGGAACAGGTATACACATGATTCCATTTGGTCTCTCCTGATCTGCTGACTCTCTAGGTGCATTAGGAGAGGTGATACTGGAAGTTTTGCTTTGATCCATATGCCCATGAGTTATATGTGCCACTTCCAGGGCACATATGGCACTGACACAGGCAGAGGAAGGTTTTGGGAAACAAGAGAAAGGTGCTTTAACCAATTGTATACAGAAGCATAGAATTGCTCCTGACATTTAAAAAAAAACCAAAAAAAAAACCAAAAAAAC
>NW_010313740.1:0-8751 GCF_000700745.2 Antrostomus carolinensis
GCTTTTACCCTGAGCCAGATAGAAGGAAATTCCTCATCCTACAGTACGAGGTTTCTTTCTAATTCTGTAGCACAGCTCGGGGTCTGGAGATTCACACACCACTGTAACCAGGCACGGTCCAACCTTGTAAATCCCAATCCACAGAAGACAGACAGACTCCAAGCCCAAAGATAAACTCTCTTCTGGCTCCCTGGGAAAGGCGGGTGGTAGTGTGTGTGTGGGGATCTCTCGGCGACTTTCTCGGCAGAGCGGTGTGCTGCTACAGCAGAGAGCTGGCAGCAACACGCAATAAACCGGGGCACCGAGGCACGCAGCAGGTCCGGAGCCGGGAACCGTTGTCCCTGTCGCGGGCAGAGCTCGGCAGCGCACTGCGCCCGCCGGCAGGTGTCCGCGGTGCTGGGATCTGGCACGCCGGGAGCAGGCAGCTGTCCGCCGTGCTGGGATCCGGCCCGTGCTCAGGCGCTCCCGGGAAGGCTCTCCGCCGCCGGCAGGACATTGCGAACAGTCTGTGCCAGAGGGGGTCTAGCGCGGCGCTCGTCGGTGGGATGAGGAAGAGGAAGGGGCTCGCTGCCGCCGGGGCAGAGGGAGGATGCTGCAATGCCCATCCTGATCACAGCCGTACAGGCAGACCTGGCGCCGGCGCCGAAGTTAGCTGGCAGTTCTCCGTGGGAGGTAGAGCAGGGTTACCCGGCACCGGGGCTGCGGGGACGAAGATGCCAAGCGGGCGATGCTTCCAGACACTGTGAGGGGCCGGGCTGGGCACCCCCAGCTATGCGTGCTCTGCTCTCCGCCAGGGTCAGTCCTCATTTCGGGATCAGCTTGTCCCGAGCCGGGCAACCCCTGCTGACTGACAGCCGGGGGGACCTGCCTCGTCCTCTACCGGCTGGATGCATCTCTGCATGGCACACGGTTGGGAGGGCAGGGAATGGCGAGTAGTTTCTCTTCTGGCAGCGGCAGGGTCCGGATTTCCTTCCGTCTTGAAGCTACTTTAATACTCGTGTTAGGCCCGGCCAGCCCTGCGATTTCTTGCCAGCAAACACTCCCCTCTGACCAGGATGTGAGAGTCAGTTATAAAATCCACTGCAGCAAATTCATCTTCCTTTTGCTCCTCCTCTCTCTTTAAAGGGAGAGTGCAATCTGTGATTGTGCTGGGAAAGGGCTGAGAGGAGGGAGAAAGGGGTTCCTGCACCCAGAGATTTGTGGTCATGTGGGAATTAGCATGCTGACCTTAAACATTCAGAAACCGCAGGCTCTTTCTGAAGCAGCCCCAAAAAGGAAGAAAAAAAAAAAAAAAAAAAAAGAAGCAAGGATGATCTAGTCTGAGTTGGAGGCATATCTGAGGCTCTCTGCCAGCTCACAGCCAACGATCTGAATGAAGATTGCAGGGATCTTGTTACATCAGCAAAGCCCAGCATCCCTCAGCACTTCCTGATACTGTCTTCAACCGCATGGGAACCATCCCATCTGGGAGAGGGGCTCAACTCCCTTTGTCAGCAGCAGAAGGACAAGACCACAGGCACAGCCTTGTAAATGACTTGTTATGCAGCATGCAGGAGGATTTGTGGTGAAGACAGACAGCATGGAAGGAAAGTGAGTCCACATCCTGCATAACCAAGTGCCAGCCTGACAGAGGCAGACAAAAACTTTTCCTCCAGCTCTTACCAAAGGACACCCATAACTGCTTTGCCCTAACAGTATGCTTTTGCATTTTGAAAGAGGAAAGCCACAACTCAGGCCTGGGTGTGATAGCATACAACATGGCAGGGACACCAGCACAGTAACTTTATCTAGGCTAGTCATTCCATGGGTGGGTTAGGCAATTCCACACACATGGCACAGGGGCTGGGCCAGCACCCCAACCATCCCCCCAGCCCTCTAACCCTTCCCTGTTAGGTGCCAGTAACCACCCAGCTCAGCAGCCTGGGCCTGCAGGAAGCAGTTTGTGCAGGTGGGAAAAGTGACTCCTCCTCCCTACCATCTCAGAGTCCAGATACTACTTAGAAGACAGAGTGAGCCTCTGTCATAATTTTAAAGACTATGAAGCAATGAAAAGCTCCCTCTGCAAGGGGCTAAGCACCATTGTTCATGCCCAACTTGTAAAACAAACCTCCTACTGAATCCCACAGGGCTCCTACTAAGCTGTCAAAGACATCCTGAGATTGTCACTTTCGGGTATGTGGCCTGCTCTGGGGATGGTGATGTTTTAAGCAGACTTGAAAGGAGAGGGAATAGCTGATATTAGACCAACTGATGTAATTGGAAAAGAAAAGCAGCACACAAGCTCTTCCCACACTTGTCCACATGCTTACTTGCTAAATTAACTCCAACATCTGCTGTGCCCAGAGTTCACTAAAATAAATTAAGAGACTTCAACCAGATGCACATTCTAGGGACAGACAACTATAAATACCTAGGATTTAGGAAAGGTGACAGGCAGCCACAAGCTTAGATGTTTTGTCCTGTAAACATTTCTAAAATAATCATGGGGCGGGAAGGGGGGGGCAAAGGTATAAATTAAGACCAGAATTCTACTTCTAATTTTAGAGATAGAGGGGAAAAAAAATTAAACCAAAAGCTTGCCTTTAAACTCATCTTCTTGCTTTAAGAGATCAAAGCCAGTCTAAATGTGCATTTGTTATTTAAAGGACTTTTGCTGTAGGAGAGACAGTAAATGTCACTTGCGTATTAAGATCTGGATTCATTCCCCCTAACTTAAAACATAACTGTGAAAGCTACATTACAAATGTCGTTGCTCTAGGCTTCCTTTTCTTCATCTTCACAGAAAGAAGTTGTTCCACATGGTGACTTAGCCTCATCAGTGTTTCAGTAACCCTTTGATAGAGGTCTCCAGATAGAAGGGATCAGTCTGAATACAAATGTCCTAACATTAATATAAGCTGTTTAACAGTCACATAAACTCTTTACAAGGCCTGGTTTGCTTTGTGTGTTTTATCAACAACTCAGGTTGATACCAGTCAAGAAACTGAACTGTTCTATTTCAGATGTGTGAGTACAATCCTGCAGACAGCCCCACTGACAACCGGCACCAGAGTCCATCTTGCCCTGTAAAAGCATTAAAATTTAAATGAATTGCAAATACAGAGGAAAAGAGAGATCCATCTTACTACTGGTTAGAGCAGCTGGAATAAGAGCTTTGGGATTCTTCTTTTAACCACTTATGCTACTTCTAGGACATAGCAGAAACACACAATTTTCCCATACACATGCCAAAAGCTAAACACCTTCATTCACATTTAAGCAGCCTGTTACAAGGCCTGATTTTCTCAGATTCTTCACATCCCTAGCACTCCCTTCAAAGGGATTAATGTGTTTGAGTTAAACTGTGGTCATCCACACTTACTATTCATGGCGTAAGTGTGCACCTTCAAGAATCCCTGTCTAAAGCAGACAACGTAGTCTAACATGTATTCTTAGATTAAGAAAGAGGCAAAGTGAAAAGGGTTAAAAGGAAAATAATGTCACCATCCAACATGGATTAGAAAACCAAGAGTCAGGTACAACCTTCAGTAATTACCTGGTACACTGGTACTGGACCAAGGCAGTAGCTGAGAGTTTCAGCCACCTCCTCCAGGTTCCAGTCGCAAAAGTGGAAGTGCTGGTGGGCACTGGAAACAGTGCTGTGACACTCCACTGGCGCCAAGAACAGAAGAACAGCAGTGCTAGGGAGAACTAATGCATGTACTAGAGATTATGGTCGTATCTGAGGGTCTGTCTAATTATGCTGCTATTCAGGAATTCTGGTTTAAATTAACATCTTTCCTTAATTTACCTTCCTACACTTTCAAGTGCTCCTTATCAATCCATTAGACAATGGGGCTCTCAAGCAAGTTTCACAGTGGGTCTGCCCAGTTTAAACTTCAAGACATGTAATGGTCTTGTCTCCACATCAGGTACACTATCCCTAGCTGTCCATTATACTTTTCAACAACTTGTCAGTTTGGATTGTATATAAAGCTTTTGCGCATGTCAAGTTGTCATTATTATCCCATTATGCCATTTTGAGTACATTAGCCAAGACTAATTTTTAAAGGAAGTATAAAATAGTCTTTTAAAAACTAGAGACAGTATTTTTTCAGGTCCCTGAGAATGGTGGAGGGTATTTGAGAACCTGAAGAGATTTTCATTGCCCTTCTTCCATCTACAACAATAAATCATCTCCTGCGTAGGTACTGGAGCTTTGTAGCCTTATTCCTGGAGTGCAACAGGAGGCATTTTGATTGAAAGAGTTTATCTCACTTCTACCCAAGACACTTGCATATACCAAGCAGCTGACTGATTCTGGTCTGATTTGAGCATGGGATACAAGAAAAAATAGGGAGAGAAAATCAGCACAGAATGCCAGAAGTGGCAGAGGGCTCGTGCTTTGCCCTATGTAACGCAGTATATGAAATATTTAATTTCAGATTGCACCACAAAGGAAAGCACAACAGTCAAATTGGAATATTTCAACAATTTTATCCAAGACTGTGGGGATCTGTAGATGAAAGCTAGGTGCATGTCAGTAGCTGGGGGGAAAAAAAGTTACCATTTGCATTGAATTCTTCATTGAGCTACTCTTGATTTTGCACTTGGTCTCCCTTCTCATTGCAACTACACTTCCCAGCTTCCCTATTAGCTTGTTTATCAGGGAGCAATGAAAGCTGGCAGTTCTGGAGGGGATGGGGACCTGAGTGCAATAACATGACTGGCAGGGCAGGGACTTCACTATCCAGGGCTCTGCCCCACACCTCGTGAACAAAGTGCATAGGGCAGGCCTGGAGATGTCCACCACATTCAGCCAGGAGTCCAGGTCATCAGGCAAGTTCATAGGGATAAAGTAGGTCCAAAGTCAGGCCAGGACATCAGCCCATGGGTTGGCCCAGCAGGACAGGAATGGAGACCAGCATTCTACCATGTCACTGGTACAGGGCTGGTATAGGCACCTTACATCTTTCTTGTTCACCACACACCAAAGGGTGCAAGACTCCTGGGCTCCATTCCCAAATGCATTTAACATTGGGTGAAGGCAATCCAAAGAAAAGAAGATGGGAGCTCTAGCACTTGCTCCTAGACATGTTCCCTAGCTATTAAGTTACACTGTTCCAGCACTTTCAAGCCACCTATTGTCCAGGCATTAGGTGCTCAGGTATTATGTCTTTTTTTTCAGTCAGGCTGAGTATCATATTCTGCAGCTGCATCATAGCTGTAGTCCAGTCATTCTAGAAAAGTTATCAAAGCTAGTGGTACAGGATATTGATTAAAGAGATGTATATAAGCATCATAAGCTATGCATAGTATTTAGGTATTCTATACCTAAATGCAGTCCTTTCATAGGACCTGAACATAAAGGAAATGAAGAAATCACAAAAATATCAAGAAGTGTCTCAAAACTACTCCTAATTTTTAACTTTTCCATTTAGTTTTGGGGTTTTTTTAATTATATGTACAAAGCATGGTAAACTAAAACTTGCAAGCCAGTCTTATAGCTTGGTGACAGTGGTTATTAACTACAAGTGCTCCACTGTCTTCACCATGATTGTATTAATTTCTTTACAAATCACTGTGCTTGGTTGGGATTTTTTTCAGATCACAAAAACTTAATTCCCTTATTTCACTTGCCATAGCCTCATGTTTGATGATTAGTCAGCTGATACAATACTATGCTGCAATTCTCAGGGGCTATTAAAACATCCAGACAACACAAGCAACCTTTTAGCTTCTAGAATAACACACCAAAACCCAAATCTGATGGCAGCTGCATCACAAGTGCCTTCTGGTAAGTTCAAGACTACTATGCTCTACTGACCAGCACCACCTATAGGTATCTCCATCCCAGCTTTAGTTGGTTCATTTTTTGACTCGTTTTAACCCCTGCCACTCAGAAACCTCTGCTGATTTTTAAGAGTGACACAACAATTTGTGCCTAAGCAAAGATGGTAGCTCTCCAAACCCCCTGGAGTACCTCGTTTGGTTAGATACAGAGACTGGGCAGCTCATTCTCTCAAAACAACAGGAGGGCATGGCTTCAGTGTTAGATCCTTAAGTCGATTAATTGGATCCCTGAATGTGGATAGCATTTTACAGTTTTACAAGGCTTAGTGATGGGTTTTGTTTAACCTGATATACTATGCAAGGCACACATAGGGGGCTCTAAAAGGCCCTTGCACACAATTTGTATGAGCAAACAGGCTGTGGCAAACCATTAGACATGTGTACACTACTCAGACAATTCTTTATTTCGTCAAGCCAAAACCCACTGCAGTACTTTCTCAAACAAAATTGTTCAAATACAAAAAGATTACCAAACAGTGAAGGAATGTCTATTGATAAAGAGGAAAATCTAACAGGATTTGGAGATGTAATCAACAGATTTCCCCCCTGCCCTGCTCACTCCTACTACCCCCCAAACTTGCATAAACCTGTTGTGGTACACATAACATAATCTGGCTACCAATGTTCTTGAATACTGCTATAATGTAAGCTGAAATCCATATTAAAACAAACAAACAAACAAACAAACAAAAAACAACAAAAAAAAACCAAACCCCACACCAGTAATGGTATTCCATCCCACCCATATTCATTGAGCTCAGTTTGAGGTTTTACTTGACAATGACAAACTAATTGAAAGAGTCCAATGCACAAAGGCAGCCTGTGGCAGCACAAGTTTTCCATTTTTTGCCTCTTTTTGTTCACACCATGAGAGTGACCCAGGTTTAGTCACCATTTGCAATCCTTCACAAAGGACCTATGTGCTAAACTGTTTCAAGTTTAAATGAAAGGAGATTCCGGCTAACGTTGCCAAAACAAAAACCTGTGTGTTTGTTTCTACAGAGCTACAGAAAACCAAAGCTTCAGATCAAATAAATTTGTTATTTAGGAAGGCAGAAGCTATGACAGATGTCTTGGAAGTGTATTGGTCAGAAATGGATTATTTGAATTTATTTTCCCCATCGCTTATTTACAATCCTGTAACACAGAAGTCAGATCAACATCTGAACAACAAGCAAAAAATGTGAACCTAGCCAGCCAAAGGGTGAGGAAAAAAAAAAATTCTTCCTTGCAACAGCAACAGAGAAGGTTCAACTGACAGGTAGGGCAGAGAGGCTGGGTGAAGCACAGCGGTGTCTTGCAGTCAGTGGAGTTCATGGATGAAAGGATGTGTTTCTTACCCTTCACTAACGTCCTGCATCCTTGCTAATGTCTCAGTGTCTTCCTCCAATTCCAGGAGCATGGCTCCTCATGAAACACAGCCAAATGGCTATCCTGCAGTAGCTATTCTCCAAACACAAGTACACTGACTTCCTCTCACTCAGTGAAGAAACAGGGAAGAAGAAGGAATGAGACAGCAGCAGCCCGGGCTCCCCAAGGCATGCATGGGCAGGAGAGGCAGCATAACCTTGGTTCCCCTTTCCCAGGGCCGTTTTTCCCCTCAGCAGTCCACCTTGGGACCTGCCCGTCAGAAGCCAATTTTGCATTATTTCTTCAGGTAGCAGAGATGGCAGCAGAACTCCATTTGCTGCCTTCATTCCTCTTAACTCACAAATACTATTAAGTGCCACAAAGCACTACTGGCATGTCACTAACCACTCCAACTTCACCGCAGAGATGGCAACTCCTGACAGGACTACTATCAATAGTCTCTGAATCACTTTGAAATTAATCAGATTGTTAAAATATTTAAGCAGTTTGTCTGCTTCCTTACCAAGCTCAGACCTTACAAATTATGAGTAATACCTGCATTGAACAAGGAACTAACATTTTGAAAAAAAAGAATCTCTTTCTCCCCTGTTTTTTCCCCCACTGGCTAATACCAGTGCAACAATGTTCAGCATGCTGATGAAAATCATCTCATCAGATTGAATTATTCTATCTTCAAACAAAGGGGAAAAAAAGATCATTACACAAATGTATTCCAAGTTGGGTTTATCTTTTTAAATATTCACTCCATACTTTCTGCTCTCCAAAGGATGAGGAGGCTAGGTGGCACTGCAGGCTAGTGAACTAACTTATTATTATAGAAATTAATTAAATGAATTTGGTGACCTTATCAAAAAGCTCCATGGATGCGGGAACTCAATCATGGACTCTGCCACACGATCAATATGATCAAGCAAGAAGCCATTTATTTGTTCTAATACAGTTATATTTATACCCCAAAACTAATGAAATCACCCACACCCGTTAACATGTTATTGGCTCTTCACTCGCAGCACGAGCAGTTCACATGCCCCTAACTGGCTGATGGACTTCGCCTGCATCCCTTCCTGTTTGCTTGCCAGGGTACATCTTTTGGATACATTTCAAGGTTCCTTTCTCAGGCCTTGTTGATGCAGGTGCTTCTCATATCTCCACACATGTATCCCTTCAGTTCCCACAGTTCTCTCAGGGTATGCCAATACACATTCTCACATTCCCCACACATGGACAATATAGATTTCTTCAACTCTCAATCACTGAAAAATTGAAGGCAACAGATCTAAGTAAGGTCAGGCCTAAAATGAATGGCCAATAAATGCCCACCTTTCCTGAAGTACCATTCATCCTCATAACTTTGGTTGAAGTAATGGAGTAAGTATATAAAAATGTCAATATTGCTTCAGACATGTATCAAAGTTTGCCTGTTCTGCCAGTTTCTCACTGTAGATGTCATGAACACTAAAGCACACACGTTCCCACCTACAGTCATAACTTAGCCAAAGAGAGACTGTAGTATCTGCTCCTAGAATCATAGAATAGATTGGGTTGGAA
>NW_010313741.1:0-9648 GCF_000700745.2 Antrostomus carolinensis
CGCACCACTCAGCTTGGTGTCATCGGCAAACACTCAATCCCATTGTTCATGTCTCCAACAAAGATGTTGAACAGCACCGGCCCCAGTACTGGCCCTTGAGGGTGATATGCGAACATATAAAATATAGTTATATTTATTCATTTATTTTCTGTATTAAGAATTAGATTTTAGAAAATAAGCTTAGCTTCATTTTTTTCTCTGTGTTGGGTGGGAAACTTTAAGTTTAGATCGTTTTGTCTGTGTTAAGGGGGAAACTTTTACAATAACTAACAAGATATTCCACACTATCAGCAAAGACCTTGTGGTGCCTGGTATGCGAGCAGTCTGGAGCAAGACAAGAAGGAACTGGTATGCAACACCTGCAGTCTGAAGTAAAAGCCAACCTTGTTTTGTCTAAGTCTACAAGGGTGCTAACAAACACCAAAAGGAGGCAGTACGCAAGCGCGAATGGGAGTAAACTTATGTTAAAATTTCTTGGAACTAATTAGCTTAACCCATCCTAAAATTTAATGAATATGTGTGTGTGTACTTTAAATAATGCCTTTGTAAAAGAGTGGGTGCGCTGGGCCTTTATGGAGCGATCCACCCTGTCGCCCGCCGGCAAATAAAACATACCTGCTTTATAACTCTCTAACAAGTTGTAAGGTTTGATTCTGCAGATCAAGGGAACACCACTCGTCACCAGTTTTCTGCATCAATTAGTTTGATAAACTTAGGAAAATGTGTCAAAATAACATGTTTCCTGACAGTCTTGTTTTTTGGCTTTGCTAAAAGTCAAGACTAATACCATTAACCTAGAATGAATATTTGTAGTAAACTTACTAAAGTTCCTGTTAATTAATGTTTTTCCTTAATCTTTAGATTTGAGCACTCTAGATAGGTATGGTATCCTTGGCATATAATTTATTATGTAGGATGCACGCTTTCCAATTATTTTTTTTGCACTGTTTTTATAAAAATGTGGTTTTTGTTGAATGGCAAATTAGATTTTCAGAAGGAGACACAATCACCTCCATATAGGCAGATCATCTATTTAATCTATTGTATTTTTTTTAAAAAATCAAACTTTAGGCAGAACTTTGTATGTAAATTTCTGTAGAATAAAATTACTTTCGATAGCAAAAATATTTTATTAATTAAACTGTTTTACCATCATAAATTGCATTTCTGTTTACTGATGTATAGAGCTGAACTATTTGATGATGCCAATTGCTTTAGATTCACATGACTATGAAGATCACAGAATGTTATTAAGCAACATGGCATATTTTTCTGGCATACATATTCCCGTTAATATACACTTAGTTCTTCAAGCTGTAATGATGAGTGGAAGTGATAACTCTAGGTATTAATGTCAGGTTATTTTTGAGTATTCCAAACAGTCATGCAAACCAATCAGCCTGACAACCATCTGAATAGTGTGGGCCCTCTATACCTAGTCCTGGTACAAGTAGGTGAGCATCACATTTGTTGCTCTCCAGGCTGGCAGAGTGTAGCCTGCCTCAGAGCATTTGCCAGCTTTGGGGAATCTTCACCAGCAACAGCTCCGTGCACTCCAGGTTCAGAGAAAGCAACTGAGTGCTGCAAATATAATTTCCCCAAACAAGTCATTTCTAGAAGTGATAATTTAATATACCCTTACCTTAAAGTCTGGGATTAAAGATCAACCTTAGCTGCATGTTGTATTTACATATCTGCTACTCCACTTAAGTCTGGGGTTACTTTTTGTTTCCTATCAAGTTTCTGTTCTATACTTATTCACATTACAACACTGTCTGCCTTAATATTTTCCCCTGATGTTAAACTATTGTTTCATTTGCTGGCTGTTGTGGATGTCTTGTTCTGTCTTCTCAGTCAGTGGACCTGTGAGCCAAATTCAGAAGTGATATGTAAGGTGCTGTAAGATAGATCCCCTAATATTCACTTAAATTCCCTCATACTCTGCTCTTCATAATGTGAAAGGCAATGTAACACAGTATGACTCTCATGCAAAGTAGCTGAAAGGAATTGGGTGAGCTAAAGCATTTCCTTCTACAAATTATGCTTTCTCCCAGCTGTTTATTATGTGAGTTAAATTTGATTTAAGTACAGGACGTCTGAGGGAGAGAGTAGTAGTAGACAAAAGTCTAAGGTAATTCTTTGTTAGTTGTGGGTGCACTGGCAAGTTCATAGATAAATCATGCAAAAGTATAGGTTCTGTGTGGGCTAGTTCAGCTCAAAGACAGTTCAGCCATGTTAATTACAGATCTGCCTGGCTCCATGTTTTTATGAAGACATTATGCTCCTGAGAAAGCAGAATCAAACCATCTAAGAACCACTTTTTGTGAGAAATACAAATGAGACACCCACTGCCTCAGGTTGGTTCAAAGAAAGGAGATTATAGTGAAAAATTATTCAACCATCTTGATTGTTTCTGTTACTTTCAGTATCTTATCTTCTGTGTAAAGATAGTGGACTATAAAACATGCTGTCTGCATCACTCTTCATTTATACCTGGTGTATCACTTCTGAATTCAACTCTACTCCTTCAATTGAAGTACATATATACGTTTGACAAACAAAAGTATTCTGATGACAGTCTTACCCATTAAGCAAAATAAAACATCCTCTGTTTATGTGCTAATTTTTCTTTTATAAAAAAAAGTTCTTTTATTTCTGTGAGAGAAAAAGGGGTTTATTTTCTGCGGTGGTCTAAGTGAACCTGTCCAAATTCTCAGGACATAGAAGATACTCTCATCTACAGCAGCTGATGAAAAAGAGAGTGCGAACAAAACATGAATCATGGTGTCAGGAGGCACTGGTTCAAATGTAGAAGTAAATAAAAGTAAGTTTAAGGGCAGGGGCAGTGGAAACAGATTGTGAGGATGAAGGTTGAAGAAAAAAAATGAGGCAGGTGGTTCCTCTGAAATATATTATTACTGCTTCTGCTGAGAAAATAAAAAGTTAAAGCTCAGAGAAAGCTGCTAGGTACCTCCTGCTTTAAAAATTATTGGAGGGAGTGGCAGGAAAAAGAAATCTATTTTTTTTTAAAAAAGTACAGGTCTACAAGGGTGAGTTTCTGCAAGCTCTCATTGCTCTAGTAGTTCAATCCTGTATGTTCCTTTCACCCAGGTATTCGTTGCCTTTCATGATGCTGCAGGCTGAAAACCTGCATTAAGCTGCAGAGTAGCTTATGGGGACTGAAATCTACATTAATAGGCTTTCCATATTCACTTCTCACTGAAAGTGGATGATCCTTTTCACTCAATCTTCTTTGTCATAAGACTTATTTTCTTAGGGTAGTGTCCTGCCCCCTTGGGGCCTGGGTTAAAGATGAGAAAACTTCCCACCCTGGTACAGCCGTCAGATTGATTTTCAGGTAGACAGCAATGAGGTTGCAACAAGAAGTTTGAGGGTGATCAAGAGAGACTTCAGGGCCTTGGGACAACTGGATGAGCAAATTGAATGCACTCTCAAGAAGTTTGCAGATGACACCCAGTTGGGTGGGAGTGTTGATCTGCTTGAGGGTAGGAAGGTTATGCAGAGGATATGGACAGGCTGGATTTATGGGCTGAGGCCAATTGCATGAGGTTCAACAAGGCTAACTGCCAGGTCCTGTACTTGGGTCAGAACAACCCCAAGCAATGCTACAGGCTTGGGAAATAGTGTCTGGAAAGATGCTCAGTGGAAAAGGACCTGTGAGTGTTAGTCAACAGTTGGTTGAATATGAGCCAGCAGTGTGCCCAGGTGGCCAAGAAGGCCAATAGCATCCTGGCTTGTACCAGAAATTGTGGGGCCAGAAGGAGTAAGGGAGTGATTGTCCTTTTGAACTCGGCACTGGTGAGGCTGCACCTCGAGTTTTGCACTCCTCACTACAGAAAAGACACTGAGGTGCTGGAGCGTGTGCAAAGAAGGGCAATGAAGGTGGTGAAACGTCTAGAGAATAAGCCTTATGAGTAGCAGCTGAGGGAACTGAGGTTGTTTAGCCTGAAGAAAAGAAAGTTGAGGGGAGACCTTATTGCTCTCTACAACTACTTCAAAAGAGGTAGGAGCCAGGTGTGTGTAAGGCACTTTTCCGAAGTAGCAAAATACAGGATGAGAAGAAACAGTCTCCAGCTGTGACAGGGAAGGTTTAGTTTAGATTGGATAGTAGGAAAAATGTCTCCACCGAAATGGTCATGATGCATTTGAACAGGCTGCCCACTGAAGTGGTGAAGTCACCATCCCTGGAGGTATTTAAAGTACATGTGGATGTGGTGCTTAGGGACATGGTTTAGAGGTGGACTTGCCAGAGCTAAGTTAACAGTTGGACTTGATGGTCTTAAAGGTCTTTTCCAATCAAAACAATTCTATGATTCTGTGTTTCTATGAGATTGCAAATCATATCTTTATGAACTCTAGCCCTGTTTTTGAATTTTTAACAACAAAAACTTCAGTGTTGATGACATAATCATATTATTAAGGAATGCATATCAAAGAATGAAATGGTACTCTAGATCCCACACAGATTTTCTGTATCTGTGAACTTTGTACCATATGTATAGTCAGATAAATTAATAACAGCAGTGCCTTGTCTTTTGTCTTGAATATACAGATATTTGAATGCAAAAATTACTTTGTGTCTAAATTAATCTCCATCTTCTGTGCTAGTCAATTTTCACTCTAGCAGTGTCCAAAAGCCATGTTCATGGTACAGAGAGCTCCTGCAATACCTCCCTTGCACAAGTATCCTGTAGACATTGCCCAACTTGGAATTATTACTGGAAGAGTACTGTTATATGAACTTAACATACGGTCTCACTGTTAGAAAATATTATTTTTCATATTTTAAACTTGGATCAAACATTAAAAGGATTAATATTTGCATCCTACTCAATTTCAGTGCAACTATCAATATTAAGAATAGTTTTAGTAGAACTTTATTTTTAGCTACATTACAGAAAAATGGTAATAGAAGTAATAGTTTTTATTGCTTTTAAGGGGGGAAAAAAGAACTGTCCAAATATTTTGGGTTGTGATTCTTTAGTAAAAGGCCACACTATTTGCTATCTTTAATAATTCCCAAACAGTCTTTTGTCTGAGACATACAAAGTACTAATCTAGAAGCAATATCAGACTAATGAGAACTGACATTTTGTGTATGCAGCAGATCTAGAATTTTGCAGAGTGAAATTTTCATCTTTTTTGTAGGATGAAAAATTCAATTTCCTTCACTTACTTGATCATGTTGATGTGAAAAGTCTACTATCCACATAAATATATGCTTGGTTTTAATAGTCCTGTCAAAATCACTTTTTCCTTGCATGTATATAATCCTTATAGTTATTCCATAACAAAAAATTTAAAACCATCTAATATTTTTATGGAGTATCCATAAGTATTAAGCTCTTTAATTCTAAAAGTCTCCTTTCTTTTATGTGGCATCCCCTTAGTCTACTTTAGGCTGGGGAGTGGAGAATCCTCGTTATATGTTCTGGTTCCTAGTCAGTCAATTAGTATACGCTGAGGAGTTATTCTTCTGTGGCAGTCATACCCATAATTGAATTTATGTGAGACAAGATGTTGTACTTATATATCCACTGGGAGCAGAAATGAAGACATCAGCCATAAGGCACAAAAAAATTTCTTTTCCCTATAATCTCAGAGAAACAGCTGCTATTGTTTGAGAGTACTGTACAGATGCTTAAACAACCTAGGGACTGATTTACCTGGCTCTTCTAAGAATACTCAGTCATTGTCCCAGCTGAAAAGATATGAGGTCAGGCTGT
Source organism: Antrostomus carolinensis (assembly GCF_000700745.2). Lineage (NCBI taxonomy): Eukaryota > Metazoa > Chordata > Aves > Caprimulgiformes > Caprimulgidae > Antrostomus > Antrostomus carolinensis. The sequence goes on from NW_010313741.1 coordinate 5,748, forward strand.
CTGACTGCATGAAGATGGTTGGTAATGTTTTGAAAACTTATATAACTGATGTAAGAACCACCTAATTACTATTTCAGTCATTACGAACGTTAGGGCAATTTACAGTGGGTTTGGAGCATTGTTAATGAACTTAACTTCATTAACCTAATGAAACCTTAATTGGCATATCCATACCAGTTTTTAACCTCAGGAGAACTGGTTTATTTGCAAAATTACAAGTCATTTTCCAATTTTAATCTGAGGAATACACAGTAGGAAAACAGGTTTTTTAATGGTGTTTTGTAATTTCTTTTTCCAGATGTAAATTTCATCCTGAAGATATTAAAATTGAAAAAAAGAGTTATTACTAATAAATTATATGAGGGCAAGACAGCATCTAATTGCGATATGTTCCATTCACAGACTCTCCATCTCCAATCTACCCAGACAATGAAGTCAACTGGACAAGTTGACACTGATTGATCCACATGTACTCAGAGCAACCCAAGATTTCCTTGTGTCAAGAAAATCACTACTTGCTTTTTTATTTGTTTCTTTGCAGCTTCTTTGTACAAATCTTGCAGAGCAAAAGGGAAATTAACAAGTTTAGAAGCTCGTCCTTGGCTGTAAGGTGATGTACAAACAAAAGTGAAAAAAACTAAAATGCAATCAATTCAGATAAACTAAATTAAATTGTGAGAGAGTTTCCATATTATTATATTTGGTTACTATCCAAAGAGGTAGGTGATTAACAGATCCATGTACTGGGTCAATTTTCTTGCATTAAAAAAAAAAAAAAAAAAAAAAAAAACCAATGGAAAATGATAATATGTCTTTAATACTTACCATATTGAACAGTTAAAAACTTTCATATTCTGAAGGATTTATTCAATTATGAGAAAAGTCTCATTAAAATAAATAGAGCATTTTAGCTCACCCTGTGAGAAACTCCTATTAAGGACAAATGTTTGAGTCAGAAAATATCTTAAGCTTCAAAAATAAACCGTATGGTTAAAGGAGATTCTTCAAAATGCACACTGAAAGTGTTTGATTCCTCTTTTGTTTTTACAGATGTAAATTGCATTTCATTTGAACTGGTAAAAGAAAGTGGAGAATTCAGGCAACACCGTCTAACCACACAGTAGTCTAGTCTAAAATTTATAATCCTTTCTTTTTTTTTTTTTTTTTTTTTTTTAACTCAACAGTCAACAGAGGTAGCATTCACGATAAGGCATGACAGTTAAAATCATAAGGAAATACCCTATAGGCAGTGACTGTCCCTTGATTAGATTCTGCTCCAGGCTGCATTTGTTCACATCACTTGTTTCTTTCTGTTTTCAAGATCTAAAACTACAATCAAATCTGAGACATAAACAAATAATCACAGTCTACTTTAGTTGAAAAGAGATTTCTCTTTACACAGAGGGGAGTCCTACTGTCTTTTTCAAAGCATAGAGAAGGTTCTTTTGCCACACACAAAGAAAAGAAGCTGAACCCTTCATTTTTACTTCTGACTGAGTGCCACAAAGTCTGTAGAGGGATGTTAGATCAAGTGCAGAGTGTAATACCCTGCATTTTCACCTCCCGTCCCAGCCCTGTAGATCCTACTTCACGCTTGTTCCTAAGGCAACATTCGCAGGCTCAGGTGTCACTTGCCTTTAACATTACTCAAGGGTGGTCTCTTGATATCTGGCTGATCTGAGCCCAGTCTTAGAAAGTATAAGCTGCCTTGCCTTATCTAACATTACTACTCAAACCAAACACTCTATAAGTAATCACGAAAATCATCTTCTTAAAGGAATTGCCTTTCAGTTTTTAGGATTCTTCAAACTGATCTAGACTAATACTAGTCCAAAATAAACATAAAGGTATTGACTAATTGTAAATGCTGTAATACCTCTTTCTCTGGTTATAGTATAATTTTAATGCCTTTTTTTATGGGTAAAATAGAGTGAGTTTTAGGATGTGAGCATTTAACTTAATTGACACATTTTATTTTCCACATATTTGGCAATAGCTGTCAAAGTCTAAGACTACTTTTTTGCTATGGGATTAATCATCATTAAACACTAAACTATAAGAACATAGACTAACTTGTCAAACATTAACAAGCTCTATAGATTTAGCAGGCCTTTACCACACAATTAGTGTGCAGGCCATCTTTAATAGCCACAAGTCACGTAGTCAAATCTCTATCCACAATTTATTATTGATTCATTTAAAAAATTTATTAAATCCACTAAAGTATCTTGCTCAGGAGATTGCCAGAAATTAGACAGCTGACAAATGAGTTAACTTGTTCGTTGAATGTGCTCAGATAAATATGAAGTTGTCATGCTTATAAAATCAATTAACTTTAATAGGTAGCATAGCTAATTATGGAGCACTTCCAGGATTGCTCATTCTGTGGTCCCTGTCCACAGAAAGAAAGAAGACAGAACATCTCTTCTTTCATCTACAGGTTTTCAGACCATGCCCAGATTCTGAGGGTGATCAGGTATTTCGGTAGCATGTATCACATAGTCTACCAGAAAACATGTTAAAAATTAGCTTTAAGGAAATTGCATTACTTACCTGCAGAGTACTGTTACATTTCCCAGGCTGCCAATTATCCTTTCTTGGTCAAACACAAACTGTAAATCAGATTTTTAGATGAGCTGAAGGCTCCACTTACAGCATATGCTGAAGTAAGATATGTTACATTCTTTCCAAACCAAGAAAAAGATATGTCAATAGCAATTTATTTAATGAAAATAAGCTTGGACAATGATTCCTTTAAAGAATAGAGAGTATGTGGTTGGGAAATACAGAACTGTAGATTCAGAACAAAATTTGCAACCCTGATTAATAGATGAACCAGAGTCCTAGAACCATAGAAGCAGATCAAACAGGTTGTTTCCAGAAGGAACAGGGGCAGCTGAGAGAATTAGCCACTGTGTAAGGATGAATGCTGACAGCAAACACAGAAAGATTGCTCCACAGTATGCAGAAGCAAAACATGAACTGTAGCTGAAAGATTCTGGAGATTCAAAGGGCATGGATCAAACTGCAATGTAGTGAGAAAAATAAAAATCTATTTTACCTAGACCAGTTTGTCTCTGGATCTGTTTATCTATAAATAAAAAGGAACTGGAATCCTATGACAGATCAGCACGTACTTTGTGTTTAGTATTTAATATTTGCTTCTGAAAAGTTAAACCATATAAGCCACAATTTAAAGTCAAGGGGTTCATAAACTCCAGGGTGTACTGACAATCCCAAGTGCCAGTAGCTGAGTCATGCGTTGCCAGCTCTCAGGCAAGTTCCCTCCAAGGATATGCCTTCTGTCCTTGATGAACAGTTGTAGTTGCAGGGAAACTTGGTTTGAGAGCAATCACGGCATCCTCAAAAGTGTCCAGCCAGGGACAACAGTTCTAGCAGGGTCCTAATATCCCCAGGTGCCTTAACACATTGTACTCAGGGCATAAAACAGAAGACAAAGGCCTAGCTTTATATTACAGTAAGAAGACAGGTTAGCCGCAGAGACTAATACAGTGGGTGCCCTTTTAAATCAATTCTCCACAAATCAATTCTCATTGAAATTACATTCATCTAGCCTTCTGTTCATCCTGCTCTAAGCAATAATCCTATTTGCTGCTATTATCAGTGACCCCTGGGATAATACCGCTTCCTTTGTTTGCTCCTCACGTCTTGATAGTAATGAGTTGCCCTACGCACGTGCACTTTTAAACCCAGGGTTAATAAGGCAATCACTTGTTTATTAGAGAGGATCACATTTGCTCCTCTCACTTGAAGGTGTAATGTGGCATATTTCAAGAGATAAAATTTATTTTCTGTGCGTAAATGGAATTTCAGTATATTCAAAATTTCTGAATTGCATATGTCACACATATTTCCCAGTTTTGGTGCATCAAGGCCACAG
>NW_010313742.1:0-1646 GCF_000700745.2 Antrostomus carolinensis
CCAGATTGAACACAAACTTAAAACACTCTCCGAGTTCGTTGTTCCTCTAGCTTAGAGCCCACATAACTGAAGACAGACAGAACGTTCAGCCTCTTGGCAAAATCACCAGGCTTTTATGAGGAGACGAGCATTATTAGGTTGTAAATCGGGTTATTAATTACATCAGGTTTCAGATGCAAGCTTAAGTCAGCCACTGTCATGTGTTCCCTCCCTAAACACACCAAGGAGGTAAGTGTAACAAAAGGATCCTTCTAGATACAGGGAAAACAACTGTGTGAAGAGAAGACCCTGGGCTTCTCAAGTGCTTAGTAGGTGATTAAATAGTCACACAATTCAGCAGCATTGGAAGAGGAGTTTCTGCGAGGGAGGCACATTACCTCATTAGAGACTTCTTGGAACACAGATAAATATTTATGGTAAGCTTTGTCATAAAAGACAACAAATCAGCACACATATTACAACCCGTGGTTTGACATTTACCAGAAAAATAAAAATACAGATTGATTCTCTGGTTAAGAGTCTTCCAGTTCCAACTACCAGCTGCTTGGGGACCTCCTCAGCTAATTTCATTAACCTCTTCTATAGCCCTGGTGGACTCACCCCCCATGAAATCTTATCATCAGACCTGGCCTTTACAACTCTCCTGGAGGACTCATCACCATGCAAGGAGGCACTGCATGAAAATATTCCCCATTCTCTCTTTAAAGCTGGTATCTGAAAGGTATTTCGGAATCTATACTCCAATTTACCTTCCTCACCTGGAAATCAATGCACCCTCGTGGAAGACGTGATGCACGGGATTGAGTACGGGGGAAAGGAGCACGCTGTACCAAGCAGTTACTCACCAAGGCAGGGGACAGACTTGCAGCTGAGATACCTGAACTCAACACTATCTACCTGTTCCTTGACAAGATGCACACCCTTAAAAGGAGTGCACCAGGTCAAACAACTGAATCAAAATGACTGAAGGGACCATGACTTGTACTTTGTTAGGGGAAGCAGACTGAGATGACCCAGGCAGTGAGCGACCGCAGCTCTGCTGACAGCTCGTTATTGTCACTCTGCTGGAACTCTCAGACCTGCCCATCCATCCCTTCCTTCCCACAGCCAGGTCCACCCTCTCCAGCCCCAGAAACCTACTTGTGGAAGAGGTGGCCACAAGGGAGTTTACGTGCAGACTGCATGGAGTCCCAGCAAATGGCACAGTCGTCGTTATTGACTGCCAGCTCCTCTGGTGTTGCAACTGCAAACCTACAGGGAAGAAAAAGGAAGAGACAGACTAATGATTACACCAGCTCGCCGTGGCCTCCTGTCTGGAGAATCCTGCACTGAGGAAACCTTCTCCTCCACATTAACTTCTCCTTGGGAGACCTGTGCCAGCAAGTTTGCTATTTTCTTCCATAACTCAGACTCACACTGTAAAGGAAAACACACACGTCCATCCCATGCTTTCTTTAATATCCTCCAAGAAGTACGATCAATACATTGAGAACATGGATTTGGCTTATGTCTTTTTTCTAAATGAGTTTTAATAGCTGTACCAATTGAGATGCCTTCTTGGGATCATAAGTTTTTATGGTCTGACTAATTTTCACCTCAGATTTTGCCAACCTCTGTTTGTATTTTTTTTTTTTTTTCTTTTTTAA
>NW_010313743.1:0-896 GCF_000700745.2 Antrostomus carolinensis
CCCATCTCTGTCCCCACCAGCACCCTGTCCCAGACACACCATGTCTGCAGCACTCCTGGGCTTCCTGTCCCTCTGCCCTGTCCCCAACGCTCTGTCCTGTCCCCCATGGGCTGGGACATGCCATCTCCTGGGTCCCCTGGGTCTCATGCCCCTGTCCCCAGCCCCAGCATCTCATCCTGCCCTGTCTCCTGGGGCTGGGGACAGGCCATACCCAGAGTGTCACTGGGGCTGGGGCTGTGCCACACCAGGAGGGTCCCCAGTGTCACATCCCTGTCATTCTTCCTGTCCCCTGGGGCTGGCATGTGCCTTCCCCGGGGTGTCCCCATCCCCAGCAGTTGTCCCTGTCCCCTGAGGTGGGAATGTCCTGTGCCTGGGGTGTCCCCACACCCTGTCCTTGGTCCTGTTCCCTGGGAAAATAGCTCCTGGGCACTTGGCTGTGCCACACCAGGAGTGTCCCCAGTGTCACATCCCTGTCATTCTTCCTGTCCCCTGGGGCTGGCATGTGCCTTCCCCGGGGTGTCCCCATCCCCAGCAGTTGTCCCTGTCCCCTGAGGTGGGAATGTCCTGTGCCTGGGGTGTCCCCACACCCTGTCCTTGGTCCTGTTCCCTGGGAAAATAGCTCCTGGGCACTTGCCATGTCTGGGATGTCCCATGTCCCTGTCCCTCCCCTGGCACTGAGTCCTGTCCCCTGGGGTTGAGACCTGCCATGCCTGGGGTGTCCCCTGTCCCCAGCACTGAGTCCTGTCCCCATAGGGCCAGGGAGATGCCATGTCTGGGGTGTCCCCAGGCCCATGTCCTTGTCCCCATCCCCAGCACAGGGTTTTGTCCCCTGGGGGTTGGGAGTGTCCCCATCCCCATGTCCTTGTCCCTGTCCCCTGTCTCCGGGGGTTGGGCCA
>NW_010313744.1:0-2238 GCF_000700745.2 Antrostomus carolinensis
ATATAATATAAAATTAATGAAGGGGGTGGGAGGGGTTGTATGTGGTTTTAGGACATGTTGGGTATGTGTGTGTGGAGCCAGTTGAGGTTCTACTCATTATTTATGAGGTCATGCATATTTTTTCCAGCTTTAAGGGGGAAATTCAGAGCTATGACATCACTAAATAATCCACACAATAGTATTAAAAATAAATAAATAAATAAATAATGGAGAGATTTCAAATGTTTCCCCCAAAAATCTTCTTGCAGTATCTGCAGCTGCTTTTATTAAAAGCAGTTTAAATTCCCTCGCCTGGAGGAGTTGAGAATGACAGAGATGGGCTGCAGAAATTTACATTTTAATTGAGGGAGAAGACAAAAGAGGACACGGCAGGCAGAGCGTTCACACGTTACGAGACAGGAGATATGAGATCTGTATCAGCTGGAGGAGAAGAAATAGCTGGTGGGTTTTGGTGGCCTCCTGTGATGTGTTTTCTGCCAGGGCAATGAGTAATATTGGGCTTGTTTTGGTTGTTCCATATCAAATAGGAGAACCGTAAAATTGAGGAAGGGTTTAGAGGAGAAGGGTGTGAGGAGAGGCTGAAGGCACTTGGGTTGTTCAGCCTGGAGAAGAGGAGACTGAGAGGAGATCTCCTGGGGGTCTAGAACTTCCTCCCAAGGGGCAGAGGAGGGGCAGGTGCTGATCTCTTCTCTCTGGCCACCAACGAATGCCAGGAGCAGAGGGAATGGCAGGAAGATGTGGCAGGGGAGGGTGAGGTTGGCCATGAGGAAAAGGTTCTTGAGGCACCCAGAGGGTGGTGGAGCACTGGAACAGGCTCCCCAGGGAGGTGCTGATGGCACCAAGCCTGACAAGATGCCAGCAGCATTTGGCCAACATGTGCCCTCAGGGACATGGTGTGAATGTTGGGCTTGTCCTGTGCAGGGACAGGAGTTGGACTCCATCATCCTGGTGGGTCCAACTCACAACATTCAATGATTCTATGAAATTGCAGCAACTACAGCTGCCCCTGTTGAACCAAGTTTTTATTTAAAACACATTGTAAGACTCGAAAGTTTTCATTTCAAAAAAAACCAGCACCAAGGACTTAGCAAAAGGTAAAGAGATGTGATCTGTCTGCTGATTCAATTGTAAGTAGGAGGCTACAAGTAGCTTCTTGGATGGTTTCTACAGCCTGGACACTTGACTGTGGTGTGGTTATTAATGGTTACCACCTGCTCTGGTGGTAATCACAGACTCATAGACTGGTTTGGGTTGGAAGGGACCTTCAAGCTCATCCAGTCCCAACCCCCCTGCCAGCAGCAGGGACACCTTCCACTAGACCAGGTTGCTCAAAGCCTCATCCAACCTGGCCGAGAACACTTCCAGGGAGGAGCAGCCACAGCTTCTCTGGCCAACCTGGGACACTGGCTCACCACCCTCACACCAAACAATTTCTTCCTCACATCTCAGCTCCATCTCCCCTCTGACACTTTCAAGCCATCACCCCTTGTTCTCTCACTCCCTGCCCTTGGCCAAAGTCCCTCCCCACCCTTCCTGGAGCCCCTTCAGGTACTCAGGTACTTCAGCCTCTCCAACAGCATGATGTTAATGAACCAACATCTCAACGTGCTTCGTTCCTCCAGTGAAGTCCAAACTACAGCCAGATCCAAAGGCAATTGGCCAAACCACCCACCAAGCTCATTGCTTGGATGAAGTTATTCTCATTTATATCTTTTTTTAATTACAATGGATTATCTCCATCTTTCAAATTCAATTATCTACAGTGTTCTGTACAATAATGTCTCTATCTGCATTTTTTGGCCCCCCAAAAGTCCCTTTTTTGCCATAAAAATGCTGGGAATTGAGTTAATTTCAGAAATTCTTTTTTTTTTAAAAAATTTCTTGTATATATTTAAAAATATTTTAAATATTTCTGTGACTTCAGCTCCTTCTTGCAAACGTTATTTCTTTTGGGGGAAGTGGAAAAAGCAAATTCAGGATGTCACAGCGAGTTCAATTCCTTGAAGAACTTCAATCTTTTTATGGATATATTTATTATTATCCATTTTCTTTGATTTTCATCTCTTTTTTTTTGGCTTTACTAATTAGTAATTCTTCAGATTAGGTTAACCTGGGTATGAAACCATCTTAACCAAAGGGTGACTTGGATTTAATTTGATTTTAATTTGGTTTTAAACTATATTAATATTTATTATTCAGTCACTGCTCTAAGTGTCATATATATTCTTTTTGGATTAA
>NW_010313745.1:0-1402 GCF_000700745.2 Antrostomus carolinensis
TTTCCAATCCAGGCAATGCTGGGATTCTGTGTTTCTTTCCAAATCTTTCCCAAATCCACTCCAAACTCCGCTCCAGATATTGTTTCTGAGTGGTAGGAGGAGCAGAGGAGCTGGCAGGAGCGTGGATATAACAAGATGCCTAATCTGGGAGTAGTACGTACAGTTCCTGGGCACTAAGCTAACGCACTCTCCTGCTCTCTCTGGTGTTGAAAGCCATGGCCAAGGCAGCCATAAACCCCCCTTTTTAACCTTGCTTTGTAACCAGGAAGCACTTTAATTTCAGGTACAGTCAATTTAGAAAAATTTAAAGGTGATGCCTCTTTCCACCCCTGCCACAGAGAGCTGGCAAGTCAGATGCTGGATGGAATTTAGGAAAGGGCTCAGATAACTTTATAGCCTCTAATAAATTTTTTAGCTACACAACATAAAGTAATAATAAAGGTAATTAAGTCCCGTGCATCAAAATAGGAACTGATTGACAGTGGAAATGGAGAAGGAACACCCCGCTGGATATGCAGTGGAGCACGAGGGGCGGCGGTGTTTGCGCTGCGTTAATTTACCAGCCCAGGTCGGGAGCGGTGTTCTGAGCTAATGGGATGTGTGCGGAGCTTCCCTGGCTCCAGGAGCTGATCAGCTCATTGAATTGCTGATTGCTCCCAGAAAGGGATGTGCAGGAGATGCAGTATCTCCTGGCTTGGGTCCTAGTTCTGCTCTTTTGTCTTCCTCACTTTCCACATCCCTCCGCTCCCTGTCCTTTACAGATATTCAAATATTGCCAGAGCTGATTTCCACATGGAACTCCCGTGGTTCTGCACAGTACCGTGTGCTGCCAGTGGCACCTCACAATTCCTCTGGAAAATCAGTCTGCAATTTCTGAAACCTTTCACCCATGTGTTGAAAAGAAAAAAACCTCTTAAAAAATTCCTCTCTTGTCACAAGGACGAAGTTCTCTCCGTGAGATGCAGGTTTATCAGCATTGTGCAGGCATCTAAAGAAGAGGCTGGGGAGGAAGAGGAGATAAAACTAGAAAAGGGTTCCACAAAATAAAAAACCCCACCACACTGTTGAATATTAGCGAGGAACTGAGGAAAAACCTTCTCAGTTTGGAAGCTGGGGCTGGGGAGAAGGGACCCTTCCCTTCCTCCAGCATCATGGACATCTCACGCCCAGCCCTTCCAGCTGCTCTCTGGTGGATGCTGCTTGGCAGGAATTTGCCGACACCAGTAGAAGTACCGGGTGCTTGAAGGGGCTCCACTGCTTGCTGCCCAGCTGCTTTTCGGGTAGCAGATGGGATTAAATACCTTTATTATTCACCTCCGCTTTTTTGTGGAATTACAGTGAAAGTGTAAAATTTGGTTTCAAAGTGAGATGAAAATGCAATATTTCGTCATTGTTTTGGTGC
>NW_010313746.1:0-375 GCF_000700745.2 Antrostomus carolinensis
TGACCCAGAGGACAAGTGTGACTGGTGCATGTGGTTATTCCTCTGCAGAGTCCTTCACCTGGGGAGGAATAACTGCATGGACCAGGACAGGTTGGGGGTCACCTGCTGAGAGGAGCACTGAGGAAAAGGACCTGGGCGTGCTGGTGGACAGCAGGATGACCATGAGCCAGCAGTGTGACCTGTGGCCAGGCAGGGCAATGATCTCCTGGGGGGCAGTGAGAAGAGCGTGGCCAGCAGGTCCAGGGGGGTTCTCCTCCCCCTCTGCTCTGCCCTGGTGAGGTCACATCTGGAATCCTGTGTCCAGTTCTGGGCTCCCCAGTTCAAGAGGGACAGGGATCTTCTGGAGAGAGTCCAGCAGAGGCTGCAAAGACGATG
>NW_010313746.1:602-2564 GCF_000700745.2 Antrostomus carolinensis
AGGGTGCCGGAGCCCTGGGACAGGCTGCCCAGGGAGGGTGTGGAGTCTCCGTGCAAAGGATTGTGGCCTTTCCATCTTCGTGGAATGAATTTTTTTTCCCCCCTCCTTTTGGAGCAATTTGCCCAGAAACAGTGGAGATCTTCCTAAGGAGGTGAAGAAAAAATAAAAGAAAATGGAATATAGGACCTGTCCTGGAGGGGGAGGGTGTGTCTGTGGTGTGCAGTTGGCAGAAGAAGAAGAAAAAAAATGGTTCTTCAGGCTGTTGTTTCACTTGGAAAGCAAAGCTGCCCCAGAACTGAACATCTAAAGTGACACTGAGGTTCTTGCAACCAAGCACAGCGAGACCCAGCTCTCCTGTGGCACGTTTCAGGCTGGAGGAGTGGGGCTGTGTGAACCTGATGAAGATCAACAAGGTCAAGCGGAAGGTCCTGCAGCACCAGTGACAGAACAGACTGGGGAATGAATGGGTTTCGAGCAGCCAGAGGACTGGAAGATACTGGTGGATGAGAAATTGGATGTGAGCCAGCACTGTGCACCCAGAAAGCCAACCCTACCCTGGGCTGCGTCAAAAGCAACGTGGCCAGCGGGTCCACAGAGGTGATGCTGCCCCTCCACTCCACTCTCATGAGATCCCACCTAGAGCACTGTGTCCAGCTCTGGGCTCCACAGCACAGGAAGGACATAGACCAGCTGGAGCAGGTCCAGAGGAGGTCACAAAAATGGGCAGAGGGATGGAACACTGCTGTGAAGAAAGGTTGAGAGAGTTGGGGTTGTTGAGCCTGAAGACAAGAAGGGTCCAGGGAGACTTTCCTGTAACCTTTCCATACACAACAGGGGCTTAGAAGAAAGATTGAGACAACTTTTCACCAAGGTTTGTAGTGACAGGACAGGAGACAATGGTTTTAAACTAAAAGAGGGGAGACTGGTTGGACACAAGGAGGAAACTTTTTATGATGTGAGGGTGGTGAGACACTGGAGCAGGTTGCCTAGAGAAGCTGTAGATACCTCATCACTGGAAGGGTTCAAGGTCAGGTTGGATAAGGCTTTGAGCAACCTGATCTAATGCAAGATGGCCCTTCATCTTGGGTTGGACTAGATGACCTTTGAAGGTCTTTCACTAACTCAGACCATTCTGTGAGTCTGTGATTTCTGCCCATGGAGAATGGCCCGTGCAGAGCATGATATCCAGCCTTGATGGCCAACAGAGGACAAGACAACAGCTACTCACTGTTGTAGTAGGCAAACTGGAGGTAGTTGAAGTGTGAGGGCAGGAAATCCTCCAAGGGCTTCTCCCGGCCGGGCTGGGACGCCAGCTCCGTGACACAGCCCTGCTTGCAGCTCAGCACCTGCATGTAGTGATCTGGTGGAGAAGAACCCACGTCACTGCTCGTGGTTGCCCAAGGGGTGGTGGACAGGACCTTGAGGTCTCCACTCCAACCTCCTGCTCACAGCAGGGCTATTGACAGCTTTTTGGTGGTGGAAACCCTCAAGGATGGTGGTCATCCACCTCTGTGTGATTCGTGGTGGGGCTGTGCTGCTCTCTGGGGACAGAGGGGCCATCCTCAGCCTCCCACTCCCGTGTCCTGGTGACCCTCTACTGCTCCCTCTCCTGTTCTTCCACATCCTTCTGAAATTTGGGGGGTTCCTGGGCATCACCCCCCAGCACTGAGCATGGCCAAACACCTCCTGCCACTATTGACCACGTTCCTCCTAGTGAAACCTAGGATGGGGTTTGCCCTCTTTGGGGACCACCACCCCCCAGGATTGTCCCCAACCCTTGAGATGGGACACAGCACACGTGGGTCCCTGGCTCCCACCTGTGATGGCCTGGAAAAGGTCCGCGTTGTACTCCAGGTAGTTGTAGCCCTCGTAGTCGTAGGGTCCTTCGCAGAGCGCGCGGCACTCCGTGTCCGCCACGAAATACTCCTCCAGCGCCTTCTCCAGGTGCAGGATGGCGGCAGC
>NW_010313747.1:0-256 GCF_000700745.2 Antrostomus carolinensis
GTGTCAGGGACCCTGCAGCCAGCTGGGTCCTCAGGGCATTTTAAAATGTTGCAATTTCTGGCAGTCCCAACCAGCCAAAAACACAGATTATGGTGATGGAGACTCATGACCAAACAGCCCAGGCGGGATGAGCTGTTCCCTGCAGAGGAAAGGATGTTTTGGCCAGACGAGACAACTGAGGTTGTTTTTTGGGGATGGAGCCACAGGGCTCTGCCAAAACCCTGCGGTGGGCTTGTGGGGCAGAGCCGGGCACCTC
>NW_010313747.1:344-923 GCF_000700745.2 Antrostomus carolinensis
AGCCCTGACGACACCAGGACCCCGCTGACCAAGGGGGGCTGCTCCCTTGTCCCCGGGTCCTGAGCTCTGCTCCCTGGGACACTGGGGGCATGGTGAGGGCCTCGCTGCTCTGGGACCCTGCTGGGCCCCTTCCTCTGCAGATGGGACCTGGGTGCTGCCCAATTGTTCACCCAGGGGTGGGTCTCACTCCCCCCAGGGTCTCTGGAGAACCACTGGGTGCAGCAGATGGGGGCTGCTGGCTTGGCCCTGGGTCCCAGCTGTGGCCCAGCTCTCCTGGTCTATCTTTGACCCATGGCAGAGGGCAGTGGGGCTGCCCACGGAGCATGGCCACCACCAGCAGCCCTGGGCCTGTGGGGCACTGCGCTGGGAAGGGGCAGGGCCTGGAGGGGCATCGCTGGGACTGGGGCATCACTGGGGTCCGGGCACCGCGGTGCTGCAGGAGGCGTCCTCGGCACCAGGCGTGGGCGTGGGGTCTGCGGTGCCACCGGCGGACCCTGCCCACCACTTCCCCTGCCCGTGCCATCCCCATCCCATACCTGTATGTATAGCATATCTATACCACCCTCATCCCCAGCCCAT
>NW_010313748.1:0-9726 GCF_000700745.2 Antrostomus carolinensis
GAAGGTCTCTCCTCAGCCTCCTTTTTTCCAGGAGGCTCAGCCTGCAGCCGCGACAGCTCCGCCGGGACAGGGACCCTCATCCCAGGCACAGGGATCCCCCACCGCCCCCCGGCCTCATGCTCCCCGCAGCACCCAAAGTTCAGAATGGGCGCTGGGGATCAGCACCACAGCAGATAAGTGTTGCTGAAGCACCAGCGCTGACTCTGTTAGAGCTGGAACTGAACATGGAGTGGCTGGGAATGTTAGCAGAAAATTATTTGAAAGACACGCATGGGATCACACTCCTCTAACGCAGCTCACAGCAGGGTCAAATTGATTCCTGTGCACAAAAATGCAGTCCAGAAAAAAAAACAAACCACAGAGATAATTTAATTCCCCTTTAACTCTGAAAAACAATTTGATGCCTATCTGACACATTGCAAAGAGCTAAGTACCAACCTAGAGAACAAATATAGCACAGTGGAGCGAGTCACACTCCGTGCCCTGGAATTTCACACTATGGTGAGAAGTTAAAAAAAAAAAAAAGAAATGGTTCAAGGCCAGTTTCACTCACTCACCCAGTAACAACAAAGCTTTGTTCATGGTGGAAGAGCCCAGGTTGATCCATTACCAACACCCACTGACAAGCTCCACGATCAGAGCTCCTCACACACCCCATGTCAATCACTCCCCTACCCAAACCCACCACCCGCGAGCGAGCGGCCCCGCGGGTCACCAACAGCACCCTACACAGCCGCAGGGCAGCAAAAACCACGTCACGGTTAAAAACTCACTGCTGGCTAATTAAAACCAAAATAAGGTTCCAGAGTGGCTTTTAGCATCCTGCCATTTAGCAACAGAGACCCTTTGCAAACATTTGGGGGCTCAGGTGCTCACAAAGGGGTTTGGGCACGAAACTCCCGAGCGCTCTGCCGCGGCGTTGCAGCTGGATCACGGCGGATAACGAGGGGCTGAACTGCAGCACACAGCCCTTAATATTGTCTCCGAAATGAAGAACTGGATCCTTCAAGCCAGCGCCAGGCTCTGGTAATTTCCAGCAGCCTCTCTTGACTGCAGATGCTCAGACCATAAATAATCACCACACATTTTTGCTGCCACTGATATTTTACTGCCTGAGGCAGCCACTCACTGGTCTGCCTCCGAGATAAGGCCGGGCAAGCTTCAGAGAGTTTGGGTACTTTGAGTGGAATCTTCTCAGCATCAAAGTCCCAGTAGGATTTTTAGTGAGACTTTAGAAACCAAGTTAAGGATTTTTAATGCGCCATACACCAACTAGCATCAAAGCGACAGCTGTCTGCGGGGAACTGCTGTTTAACAAAGTCACCGATCGCATGGAAATAGAGCTGAACTAAACAGCTTCAGCACCAGTATTCTGAGAAACTTTTATGTACAGGAGATGAGCACTCCAGAGGTTTATTTGGAGCAGAGAGTCTGAATAAAAAAAAAAAATTGACTTCCCTATTTGCCATATAAAATTACTCAGATGAAAATGAGGTCTTGAGATTCTTTGAGCTTGTGCCGCACGGCTCAGAATAAATATTCTCATTGAATTATGGTGCTGCACGGCCCACACACATAGAATCAAGGTCATCTCTAGCAGTTAGCAAGAGCGCTCTGCTCCCTGATCTTTGCTATTTCACCACACAATTCTATTTTCCTTTTCAGCAGACGTTATTGCTAAGCAGGGGCTATCTGGGCTGTCAGGAGAGGGACCGTGTTTAATATGACCACAGGCATCCGCAATATCGCTGCACGGGAGACACAGCTGAGCTGTTCAGACTCAGACTCTGATAAGAACAACAACCTGTAAATCATTTTCTCCTGTTGTTCATTTCTTCCCAGGAACCACAAGCATCTTGTCACTCGCACTGAATTCTCTGCATGCCTGTGACACCGTGTGAAGAGGTTTGTGACCAAACACCCGGGACGCAGGGTGACAGCGCTGCCGTCACCACATCGCACCAGCGGCGAGGCCAGCGCCTGTACCACCGCTGCAACAAAGAGCATCTGTTTTGTCAACCAAAATGCAATTCAGCACAGAGGAACCCAGCACTGCCGTTGCATTGTTGGCTTTATCGCTCTCATCAACACAAGCTGCTGTTCTGGAAGCTGGAGCAACCATACGCTTTCTGCCAGTTACCTCTTTTTTATAGGGAATAATTAAGATGAGCAAGGGCAAAGAAAGGCAGGACACACAGCTCCCTCCTGCAGCACTCCACACCCAAATGAACGTGCAGCGCCTGCTGCCTCACACAGCTGATGGGACATTTAAAGACCGAACACACACAAAACCATCACAGCCCTTGTCTGTCCTGCCTGTGATATGGCAACGTCTCCAGATCCACATGATTCTCCACTTGTTCTCGCTGTGACGCAAGGAGGAGATAAGACATTCTGAGACACAGTTTTCTCAGGGGAAAAGCAGGATCCTGATTAGATGCCTGTTCCTTGTCAAATAAAATGTGCACCCAGTCCTACACTGCGACACTCTGTCTTCCTATCCCTTCATCTTTTTTTTTCCATTTTATTTTTTAAAGTAACAGCCTCCAGCCTCTTTTCAGATCAGCAGGCAACATGCCTAGAGCTGCCATAACCCCGCGGCGGAATATGATGCTGATGATGTTTGTGCAAAGCAGCAAGCCTAAATTCAAATGCTTTGGACAGCTTCTCATAAACCATTCTGCTTGGACAAAAGCAGCTAGCTGCTGCGAGCCAAAAGCTGGGGACAACCAGGTTTCCCAGTTGCTACACAGCTGAAAAAAAAAATCAAACTAATATGATGAAGGTAATGCCAGCCCCGGGTGCCTCCACCAGCTCTCAAGGCCACCTTCGGCTTTACCAACACGCAGTGACTCGTAAAAGGCTGAGCTGAAACAGTATTTCATGGCTTGAATTGCTTCAAATCCCCAAGGAACAAGTGTCAGGATTTTCAATAGCTTTAGTGTTAATAATAAACCAGGGACCTCTTCCAGGATCAGAGCACAAACAGTACTTATTTCTCTTTCAAAGCTTTGATTCCTAAAACCTTTCTTACATTCAGCTTGACATCAAAACACCCATCTCATTCACTCAGACTGTCACAGGAGAATTGTGTGCTGCTATTAGAAATAGCCCTGAGGTGAATTAAGAACAGCCTGTAATGATGTTCCACTACAGCAACTTTATTTCTACCAAACCAAATAAATGAGCAATATTTTATCTGATGTTCCTTGGCTCAGCAGAGAGCGGCAGCTGCTCCCCATATGATTTATTGAATGGATGTTTTCTAAATAGCCAGAGTCGGGCTCTGAAGCCAGTCACAAAATCTCCTATTTATAACAACCCAGCACAGAGATAGGGAGAGAGAAATTCAGATTCTGGTTAGTGGCAAGTTTGGGCATGAACCGTTTTATTTGCAGTTTTTTCCCCTATAAACACAACACACATGCAAGAAACTGTATAACAAAGTCTATAAATATTGATGCTCAACAGCTGGCAGCAATGATACCCAGCACAAACAAGCCTCTTGTTATGCAAAGTCAAGGGAACATTGGATGTTCAAAGGCACACAGAATGCCTTTAGGAGACTGGGGGTGGGGGTGAGGACAGGGGAGGGTGGCAAGGAAAGATGGACCTTGCTATGTTTTTGGACAAGGTACAGGCAGCACCTCCCAGCACCGCAGTCACACTGGGGTACGATGCTGTCACATACCCCATTATACTGTATGGCTGCACCAGTTGCCTCAGAACTGGTGGCCCCTGGCACTGTGGTGAGATAAGCAGAGACAGAAGTAAAATAAAGAAAAATAAATCGCATAAGCACAACACCTCCAGCAAACAGGACTGTGGCATAAGCAGCTCAAGCAGGGATTTTTGGCTCGTGGAGAACTGGCAAGAGGAAAGGTATTTTCACACTGGCGATTCAAATACGGGATATTCTGCCAAAGGACATCTCTGAAGCCAAGAAGTTAATTAGATTCAAAAGAGGCCTGGACATTTACCCAGACTCTGAGGACACAGGGAAGCATTGCAGTGACCGCTAACATGTTTCAAGGATTTTACACTTCGATGGGCTCCAGCTCCTGCTCCCAGAGACTCCAAGACCAACCCAGGGAGGGGAGGCAGATGGGTGTTTTCACATGTGCTGCAAAGGGCTGGCACCTCCCTCTGAAGGGACAGCAAGCCGTAGCTGTCATCAAGAAGTGACAGTCCTGAATGGACAGAAATGATCTGTTCCGGGTATTTTAATTCTTTTAATGCCAGAGCAAAGAGCTGACGAGGGCAGAGCGAAACCCTGACAAGGCAGCAAGTGCCCAGTGTAGCAGTGCTGGGATTCCTGCCCCGAGACATGAAAAACACCCCAAAACTTACAGCCCGAGGAATGCCAAGCGCCTGGTTCCACGCACTGTTTGCTCCAGGAGTGGGAATGCCATCCCTGAACTGCTGCGGACAAGGGAGCGTGGGGCTCGCGGGACTGTGCTGAAAGGCCACCAGCTCCAAGAATGACCATCTGTGGAGCCGCTGATTAAACACAACCAGGCTGGAGGAAAGCTCAACAACATTCTTCTGTTGGCGTGCAGTTAGGACATCAGCCCTGTCTCTAATGAAACATCAGGGAAGCCTTAAGGAAAAAACAGCTTAAAACATTCACAAAATGCTCACAAAGGCTTGTCCTGATGCCAGCTCAAGTCCCTCTGTGCAGATGCCCAAACCAAAGAAACCTTTGATGCCAGTGGGACACATGTTCACCACAATATTTCACCCCATGGCTATTAAGGAAAAAAAAGAAAATTCTCTGATAGTTTGCCCTCCACTAATATGCACTTAAAGAAATAAATAACCACCTGGCCTTGCCATTGAAGAGTGGCACAAACATTTCTGCAAGCAGATTACTGACCAGAACCAGAAGTCATAAACAGGTTAGTAATTCAATAAACAAAACAGTAAAGCATTTCAAAACAGACCATACAAATCTCATTTTACCTGCCCTCCTACAAAAGCAGTCAAATATCTATTTATGAGATTATAACTACCTATTTTCTATGCCACTCAACAAAAAGAAGAAAAAAGAATCAAGATAAAAAGAGGGCATATTTTAGCTGTAAAGGATTTATTCATTCAATTTACATTTGACTCAATTATCCAGGCAAAGCTCAACTCACTGCCAACATGATGTAGGTGACTGAACACACACCATAAATAATGCAGCATTAAAGTAATAAAATCTGTACCTGCAATTTCTGGATAGCTTCACCAGCAGGAAGAAAGCCCTGCCTCAGTGTGTGCCTTTATTTCTGAGTGGCTGTGTGCTTTGCTGTAGTTTGGAACAGAGTCTGTGAATCCCTCACTCAAAGAAAACCCTTTGGTTGACATTCAGTGGAGTGGGGATGAAACTCCTGTAAGGATGGGGCAAGGACCAGCTAGAACCAGTTCTGAATGCGAGCTGAACGAGAGACACTGGCTGAAGCACTTTCTGCCTTCCCCCTTGCTCGCTCCCCACACTGACAGCCCGGCTGTGCAAGCTCTGTCCCAGGCGCTCAGCGATCAGACCTGCGGGCAGCAGCTTCACATTACTGTAGAAAGTCAATCTCATCTACTTTTTGAAAGATGGAAGGGAGGTTTTGCAGTTATCTCCTGTCCACAGAAAAGGAACAGAGGTGTGGAAGCCACTGCTAGACCTGCAGTACCACCTCCTGCCCAGGCAGACTTCCCAGCAACCGGCCATCATGTTTTCACACACGTCGTCAGCCTGTCCAACCAAGGACCAAGGGACAGGACAAGAGGAAATGGGCTCCAGTTGTGCCCAGGGCAGTTGAGATGGGATGTGAGGAAGAATTTCTTTGCTGAAAGGGTTCTGAGGCATTGGAAGGGGTTGCCCAGGGCAGTGGTGGAGTCCCCATCCCTGGAGGGATTGAAGAGTCGTGTAGACACAGTGCTGAGGGACATGGGTTAGTCATAGGGGACTGGTCAGTGTTGGGTTCATGGTTGGACTCGATGAGCTTAAAGGGCTTTTCCAATCCAGGCAGTTCTGGGATTCTGTGATCTGTTGGGCTTGATCTGACGCCACAGAAAGGTTGAACACAGCCAGTTCACAGGGCGTCTGTGCAGCTCCTCAGCATGAAGGGGTGGGAAGAAACCTCTCTGCTCCCCTGTGCTGCATCTGCTGCTCTCGCTACTCTGTGCGTCCAGTTTCTTGTGGTCTTTGTGCAAAGCGCAGCCGCTCGCTCACTCCCTCCCTGGAGAATAACAAATTCCTGTTCTGAGCAAAAAGATGGCAAGGGAAGTGCTGGCAAAGTACAGCCGTTTATGCAGAGGCACTGAAAGAAAGCAGCAGCAATAGTCAAGGTCCCAAACATCCCCTTGAAGCATATAACCAAGTATGATGCTGGTTTGGAAAGCAGCACTTGTAGCAGAATGTATTTGTACCAAGGAGAGTGTTTGTTTAGATCCTCTGTACTTCCTTAGCTCTAACTCAAAAGCAGACGCAGGAGGTTTTGCCACCATTAAAATAATCTAAGTTTTAGAATATAGAATTACGTGAATTAAAATAGCTTTATCTCATGATGGTCTTTCTGTTTACTGTTCAGCATCAGAGATGCAACAGCAAGCAACTCATCCTGTACCTCAAGATTTCCTTTTTCTTGCGGTAGTTAAGTCACACCAGACATCTCTAGAACAACAGATGAAAAAAAGCTCAACCAATTTCACAACCAAGAGTGAATCCTCTCTTCTGCTAGTAGAACATATCAACTCTGCAACAGAGTTTAGCCTTGTACCAATGCAAGAAGAGAGACAAAGAATTATGAAGCTATGAATCCCATTAGCATCAAAATGCAGCTAAGGAGACAAGGGGATTTTACGGAGATAAGATATTTTTTGAAAGAGTACTAGGAGGAGGAAAAATTTATTTTAGAAGCTTGCATTTTTCATAGACCTGGAATCCAGAGCACATTATAAAACCAAATTTGTTGCTGTTTTTACCTTACAGCATTAATCACTAAAGGCTTCCTTAGGTGGGCAGGAAAAATCCATTTTCCATTGTATTAACTTCATAGAATTTAAGAAGCTTTTCAGGACCCAGTAAACAATTCTGAGCCCAGCTGGCCCTGTGGTACCCTGGGCACACACTGCACAGGACCACAACCAGCTGGACCCACCTTCTGCAGAGGTGCCTGCAGAAGAAAGGACTTCAGCCCCAGCAGCTCCATCTATCCCACCTTTGATTTAACACCTGTAGGAAACTGACATTTCCAGAACACTGTTTCCAGTACTGCTGGGCTGTGATCCTGTTTAACCCCACGTCCTTGCACAAGTGGTAGAATTCACAGGCGGAGCAAAAGCACTGAGCAGAGAAGCACAGAGGGACAGCACAGGTGATGGCATGGAGAGGTGTCCAGCAGCCACAGCCCGGTTGCAATGCATGGGACGTGTTTCTGAGGACAATGACAGCCTGTCCATAAACCCTGCTGGCAGCAATAGCAACTGGCCAGCTACTGTTCAGGGACAGGAGATGCCTCCTCAGAGGTATGTGGTTCTGCGCAGCTTCTGCTGGACGTGGTACTTTAAAAAACATGGTGTTGAGAAAAGCCACTGCACCCTGAGACACTGCAGGGAAGGGGAGAGTAGCCACCCTGTATCCCAGGGGAGCAGTGAACATCCTCGTGTGTCAGTCCTGGGATCCCGAGGGTTGGGATTTTTCCAACTTTGACCTATGCTGAATAAACAAAGATCTCAACACCCTTGGCCCACCCTGTTTCCCCATTAAGGTTTGACTAGAACCAGGATGGGGGACAAAGGGAAGTACCAGAAAGGTTCAGTGCAGATAGTTAACAAATTTCTTTCATATTTGCAAAAGTTTATGTGCATTTAGAATACACAAATATTACTCCAGTGACAACACACTGCCTTTACTCAATTCTCAGTAAAATTATCTTATTAGAATGTGAAGGAACAGATGGGTTTGGTGCATGCATCTGGAGATAAACAAACCCAAGTCAGGTGTGTGGAGAAACACGTATCAGGGCTTTGGAATTTTGCTGTTCAGCTCCCCAGACAACCACATCTTCATACAGTGTATATATACATTGTTCTAGCAGATCAACAGCGCAGCCTAAGAACCAAACTGATGGCTGTGCACATGCAAGATTCTTAACACCTAGCTTGCCTTTTAAGAATCAAACACATGCAGAATGCACAATTGCTCCAGCAAAGTACAGACACTTGAACTGCTCTGAAAGGGAAAAAACAAACAAACAAACCCACCAAACCTCCTCTCGACTTGTATAATTGGGGTTTTGACTAATGAGAAATCAGGGAAGAAAACATCTCTGCGGACTTACAGCTGATTTCCAGAACGAAAGCTCCCAAGGGGTCTTGAAGAAGGTTGATCTGAAAAACAAAAGACGATCTCATAAGACAGAAGAACACGTTGCTGAAATCCTGCCCCGTGCCATCTAGGAGGAAGTGGATTTCTGCTGGAAAGGCTTTGCACATCGTTGCCATGCCAGCAGGATTCCATGTGAAAGCTGTTGTGGCATCGCATGGCATTGTCACAGGTTTGTCCCCAAACCTGCTGTGGGGCCTTTCGCTACCACACCGTAAGCTGTTCGTACACAGCTTCTTGCAGAAGTTTTCCATCAAGAAAACTGTTGTGAAAGTTCAGCCTCCCAACCAGCACTCAGCTCACACTTACCTCCAGAGGAATTTCTGGGGAGTAATTATGGGCTTTGGGTGGCTTGAGCACATGTGATTTTTCTCTTTCTCAAATGCAATTACAGCTGCAGGGAAATACAAAAAGATTTATGGATGAAACACCAGTGGAATCAATGTATCAGATCAGGTGGAAGATCGTGTTTTGAGCTGCTGTTGAACTACATTAAACCACCTAAATTACCTTAATTAGGTGTCAAAACAAGTCTGCTGTATATATAAGATATATTTGGTTTTTAAAAAAACTCAGTCTAGTTTTAAAGAGCGGGCTCAGCTCCCAATCATCACAGCTCCGCCAATAAACTTTCATAAGCTGCATGTGCCTTGAGATACACACAATTTCTGCAAAAGTTTTCTTATTTATATATAACTTTATATTTAGAAAACAGATATCAATATTCAGCAGTTTACAGACATCAAGGCTCCCGCAGCCTCTGTCCTTGCTCACATGTAAGCTTCACACAGCCCGTGTACAAATACCTATTTTACACACAGAACTTGCCTCCACGACATCTGCCAAAGTTGTTCAGAAGGATCCAAGAGACAAAAATAAAACACACTCCCTGGGTTTGCTCTCTGTTGTCCCACTCAGAAGGTGACAGCTTCCCACCAGGCACCGCTGGCTCCCAGCACAGGAAGAAAGGCAGGAGCTCAGCTGTGACGAGGGAGATGACAAGCGCTGGACGTCGCCTGGTCTCTGGCAGACTCACGGGGGCTGGGGCAGGGATGTTGTCAGGACCATTGTTAAGGCTCCACTTAGTTCCCAAGCTCCAAGTCATTTCATAATGATATTTTTTCTAGAAAATAGATAATTATAAATTAATAAAATACCGAGGCACACTGTACAGTACAAGCCATTGTTCTATCACTTCTGTTTAACATCATACCCGCAATAGAGCTCAGGCTTAGGAAAAAAAAACAAACCCAAAACCAATGTCAAATTACTCATTAAAAGAAGATAAATACCTCAATTCTCATCATTTCCCCCGTAACTCTAAATACAGAGGAGATGAGCCATTTACAGGCTTCCCTGTCTTT
>NW_010313748.1:9776-33498 GCF_000700745.2 Antrostomus carolinensis
CCCTCCAGAAGATGCTCTTCTGTGCTTTCCGGGGGGAAGCAGCTTCCCAGGGCTCTGCACAAACCCTCTCCGAGGCTGCAGTCCAAGCCTTGCTGGTGCTTACAGGGATGATGTAGGGGAAGCTGCCACATGTTTAAGCTTTCCTAACTGTCCCCAATGGTCTACTAAGTATAATTACCAAATAATGTGCGTGAACATGACCGCGTCCTTGGCAATTAAGGTGCCACCACAGAAGGGCTATCAGCCACCCAGCTGTCTCTCTTGCTGAGGGTCTCTGGCCAGCCACCATGATCACGATACCTCATCATCTTGCACGCGTTAGCAGAACACCATGCAACGCTCTGCTTTGCCCTAACCAAAGCTGCTGACAGGATGCTGCTCAGGATTTTAGGCAATAAAAATAACAAACTATCAGTGTTTTAAGGACCAAGTGTTCAGAGAAAGGATTATGAGCCTGTACAAATGGTGTCTTTGCACTTCACGCCAGCTGCTTCCCTGTATAAATCCATATGGTCGAGTCTCTTCCCCATCACACTCTCACCCCTCGGAGCCTCTGGCCCCATTCTGCTCCAGAGCCAGTGCCATGGGTGGAGCTGTGGCAGACAACCATCCTCAACACCTGCAACGCCACAGGGACCAAAGAGGAGGATCCAGAGGCCAGAGAGGACTGCGAAGGGGATATTTTAGCCATTGATAAATATAATGAAGCTCACAAGTCCTTTGCTTGCTCTCCCACCCCAGCTCTTTCCAGCAATCCCCTACCTGCCCCCAACAGATTCCACTCCTGGAGAAGAGGCAGCGACATGACGGAATGTTTGGCAGCTCTGAGCAACCTGCTCAGCCACTTCCCAAGAGCTTGGCTTTCATCCCTGTGCTTTAAAATAACCTAATTCAAGGAACATCTCTGCTGTCCCAGGACGCTGAGAGGCTGGCACACCCAGGCACCCGAAAACCCAGCCAAGGCAGGGCAAGGCTGCGGTGGCTCCTGCCTGATGACGCTGGCATCCTGCGACCTGCACAGCCCCTCGGGATGGTCTGCTGGTGATGGGAGCTCCAGGAAACCTGCCCTGCCTGCATGCTGGGGCTCAGGAGTCAGCTCAGGGTATGGTCACTAATAGCTGCAATATTGTAAACATGGAGATTGGCTGTAAATATTCCCAATCAAAAACAGCAATGGGAGGTAACAAGAATTGCAGCATTTTCCCACTGGTTTTAATTGTATTTTGGCCAGGCTGAAATTAATTTTCACTTGGTATAACTTTGAAATTCAAGTGTTTGCCCCTAAAACGTGGCTTAATCCAAATTTGTTTGCTCAAGAGCAACAGATCTTACATTTTAGGAGATTAAAAGCTAGAGGACAAAATAACTAACACTTTGGGGACGAGGCAATTAAAATTAAACAGAGATAAATATTTATGTATTTCTTTTCTTTTTAAAATCTATACATAAGTAGGAACCTACTGGAAGGGCTTCAGGGACCCTTCAGAGCCACAGACTGTTCCTGCACTTGCCTCCTTTCAGCGTCTGCATTGCACAAGCTCTGGAGACCGGCTGGCACTTCACCTGGAACCAAATCCTGCTCCCTGAGCTCCCACCACAACTGACCAAGGACTAGAAGTATTTCTAAGAATGAAAGTCTCTTGGTAGGAACCCATCCTCCCACACTTTAAAATAAGAATATATAGAGTATGAACTAATCACAAGGTAATTATAAAACCGGTCATAGTAGCTAATAAAACACTGGGAGGTAAATATCTGCTCTGATGAGATTATTCTGACATGGAGCCAGGGTCCCACTTCACAACGGCTGGTTGGTATTAACGGGTGAGTATCCCATGTGGTTGTACCTGCACATCTCCCTGGCAGCTTCCACAGTCTGACACTGCACTTGCTGCTGAAGTAATGATAAAACTGAGACTTTTTATAAACAACATGTGTGATATGTTCTTCAAATGACCCTCCAAGAGCTCAGAAGCTCTGAAGGGACCAGGGATGAAATTCAACTACTCACAATCTGCTGAACAGATAAAATAAAATTAATTCATGAAGACTCTCACTAAGGACAAGCTCAACAATTTATGGAGGTTCTTGTCAGTTTAACCTTTACATCTTCTCCACTATCTAAATTATTTCTGCAGGAATTGTCACTGTGACTTTAAGAAATGGCAAGAAAGTCATCTGCCATAAAAAAAAGGGGGGGATGACTTTTTTTTTTTTGCTAAAACTTCAGTTTTAGCAGCAGCTCTCTGGTTCTTGAGAGAATCAACACAATCTTGACATCTTCACCTTCTGCTGTCTGCAGCTGTCAGAAGCAACATCACATGCCCAAACCTCCTACACTTCCAGTCATACCCCACAGACCATCACAGCTCTGCTTTTATCTGAAGCACATTCTGCATGTTTGAAGTCTGTGGCAGCACTTTTTGAGAGACATTATTTTTTTTCGAGATTAAGCATAAGACAATGTCTTGTAAAGGCAGATTCTGCAGCAATCTTACCAAGATATAAAACAGACAGAATCAGAAAGCCACACTGCTGACCAAGACAAGGCAGAGAGAAAAGTGAGAATTCCAGGAGGTGATGCTTCCTCATTTCTAAAAGAATCTGTTGCTTGTGAGCAGGATTTGGGGAGAAGAAGCAACAGCGTTTACACAGTGAGCACAGTCTGGATCAAGCCCGAGTTTGCTCCAGCTCTTACCCAATTCACAGAGCCACACTTGCTGAGGTCCTTTTGCTTGGACAGTCCCTATTCCTTTGGGTTGTTTCATGACAAGTGAAGCAAATGCCAAGTCTCTGCAAAAGTAAAAACACGAAACAGAAGTCTCTTGAGCACCTTGAGGCATCACTGGAGACTGGCTATATGACCCACCCAGCGTGTTTTCCTCTCACCAGCCTCACTTGGAGCTCACACAAAAACTTTCTGTTTCTTTTGCAAACTTCTCATGGATTCCTCTTCATTCTTATTAAATGTGTGACCACTGGAAATGAGTCATGTTTCATCATGAAAGCCTCTATTGATGTTTTCTACTATCTTTTTTTCATCATGCTGCATTTAATACCATTCATTCACTCCAATAATAAGCACTAAGAGCAAAACAGTATCTACTACCAGAAGCACTTGGAAAAGTTGAGTCACTTGTTTAGAGCCACGCCTGGCAGGATGGCTGCTGCAGTTTCCACTAGAGTCAACTTATAATGGCTCCATTGAGAATAGACAGAGTCATCAGCTCAGCACAGGATCAACTCCACATGCAAACAATATTCATTACAATGCCACAAAGATGAAATCCCCCTCTACTTTCCTAAGGTAAAAAACACGATGCATTTGCAAAGCATGCAGCAACCCTGCTCGGGTGCTAACAGTGCTGTCTGGAAGAGACTCTGAGCACCAAAACGTAAATCAGAGCACTAAGTGAGTCATGATCAGAGTTTTAATCGAAATTTGTTCCATTGATGTGGCAGAAGATTTGTTCCACATCAAGCTGTTTACGTTATGATGTGCAAGTGAGGAGATTTAGCTCATATTTCAGTCTGCTGGAAACCAGGATATTTCTTAGAAACATGGTCCATTTAATTCTACTTGGTTTTTACTGCTGGAGTACTATTAATATGCACACTGCTGTTATTTGGATAACTTCTCCATCACTCTTCAACTAGTTTACAGCAGGCGCTTCTCCAAAACCATAATACCCCTGCAGACACTAACCATGGTCCCAGCTCAGGAAAGGCTAAGGACAGACACTGATAAAGCATAATGTAGCAAAGCCCATCTCCATGTGTTAATTACCACTGATGAGAAACAAATTTAACTTAAAAAAAAACCCAAAAAAACAAACAAACAACTTTCTTAAGAATTTGATGAGCTGGACAATGTATAATTTGAGTGCCTGCCTGAACTGTCATGTCATAATGAACATAATGTCATAGTCCAGAGAGAGAGGGAGCAGCTCTGTGCACGCCCAGGTCTCAGGTACGCCTGTGCCATTAGAAATGTGCTGATTTCACTACAGACCTGATGGCATCAGGTGATCAGCTCTCGTTTCCAACACTGAGAGACATCCATCGTGCACAATTACACCCAGTGGTACAAAAGGATGCCTTTGCATCCCGGATGGATTGTGTGGCGAGGGCTCAGGCAAGCTGTGCCAAGAGGACAGAGGTCACCGAGACCTCATCAGTTGTGCACAAACTCTTTATAACTTCAGAACCATTCATTATACAAATTTATAAATGAGAACGAAGAACAAGCTCATTACTAGCTCTTGATGGAGACAGGACACGATAGCTATCGGACAAATGGAGTGGCACGATAACTGGATTAGGAGATCTGTAAATATAGCTTGTTGGAATTGGAGGCTCTGTAATGATTTTAAAGGAGAAAGGAAACAATGCCTCACAGACATCTGCAGCGCTGCCTTAGCAGTGAGAGCACCACTAAAGCCTCACATCCACCAAAACACTGTCACGCAGAGCCTGTCCAAATCATCATCTCCATGCAGGTACAATGAGAAGGATTTATCTCCTCTCACTGGGAAGGTGGTGCTTCTGAAGAAGTTGCTTTGCTGTACCATAACAGTTATCAACAACAGGACAACGGTCCAGCAAGATATTCCTGCCAAGAATGGTTTGCAGACAAAAAGCGATCCATCAGCTACAACACAGTGAAATCCCATTAACATGCAACAAACATAATGAGGCCAAAAAGAAAGGGAATCAGGAGGCAGAAAAATTCTAATTGTAGGAATGCTACTGAATTATTTTTAAGGCTACAGAAGAACCCTAAGAGAATATAGGCTTTATATAGCAGCCTTTGCAGAAATTTCTACCAAACTTATCCCAATCCTGCCCCACTACTAGAACAGTGCTGCAGTAACACTGACCAGCACCACTGCCTGATTGAGACACAAATCTCAATATCACTAAAAAAAACAGCGAGTGTCAGAAATAATAGCCATTATAAGCATGTATGATTTCAGCTGCAGAATGGAGAAAAAAAGAACTTTTATGGTTTCTCGACAATAAATTCATCTCTGGGGAACCATCAACACAGAGGATGCCTCTCTCTAAAGCAATCACTGCTGGCCTATGAGCAGAGAAAATGCACAGCTATGCATGAAAATTACAGCAGGTCATTTGAAACACGCTGCAGATTCTCAGCCAAGGCTGCGCAGGACAGGTCTGTGTGTCTGTCTGAAAGAGTCTACAGGAAGGAAGGGAACTCCAGGGTAAGTAAAGAGGGGGCAAAAGGGAAACTTACAGAAAATCAGAGAATATTAAAGAGGAGGGATTGGATAAAATGAAGGCAAGGCAAAGAAAGGAACAAGTGAGAGACATTTATCCAAACTTTCCACCTCTGTCGTGGTCACAGACAGAAATTCCTGACCTAGATTTAGAAAAAAGCCCCCACCCAGACAGGGACAACTGATTAAAAAGTCAAAATCAAATTTTAGCTTTAAAAGGGGCCCAAACAAGAACCTCACAGCTAAGTCATCTACCAAGATGCCTGGAAATTAGCACCTCCTTGCACTAGAGAAAACTGCTTTGCAAACAGAAGGAACCTCTTTTGGACTGGCCCTCTCCATCCCCTTGCCTGAAGCACACAGGAGGGATGGCTCTGAGGAGCTGTTCTGACCCTGCAGCACAATACCAGGTTTGCTCAGTAGCTAAAAAAAAACCAACCATGGTTTGAAAGGATGCAGCACATAGATTAACAGCAGCAATGGCCCCCCACAGAAACAATTTAAGCAACCAACAGCACACCTCAAAGGCAAAACTGGGTACTTGGAGAGCAGTCAAGAATTTCCAAGCCACTCAGAGGCTGAAATTCCTTCATATACAAAGCTTATGTGCAAATAGCAAAAAAAAACCCAAACCAGCTCCGCAGAGATGACCCAGGTTAATCTCACCACATAAATCCTTCCCTGAAAGCTGCACACAAAAGCCCAGGCTGCTTACAGCACAAACGAAAGCCCAACAGTACCACCCGGTGGTAATCCTCTTCTGCTACAGCCAGGAGCAGAAAAATCATTACATTCGTTCAGCATATCAGAACAAGCTGATTTTAAATGGTGACAGAACATTACAGCACCCTCAGAATTCACTCCTGTACACCGATTGGGACCACCAGAAGCTTTGGGTTTAAAAACAAGTTTGTCAGAAGCACTGAGAAATTACTTTCTTAGTGAGAAAGGCAACAAACCCACATGAAGAACAGTCTTCAAATCACCACACCATTTCTTTTAAGTTCATCTATCCAGATGCAAGAGAAAGATTTGAAAGATTTGGGTTTTTTAGTAAGACAAGACAAAATTGAATAATGATGAATAATGACAGCCACAGAAAATTCAATATTATCCTATTCACCAGCATCAAAACCAGAGAGGTTTAAGAGTCCAGGTGTCAGCAATTGGGATTTTAGACTCTTGGAAGCAAAAATTTAACAATCACACACCTTTTGTTACTGCAGAATTGTTCGGACAGGCGAAGCCACCGTTGCAGAGACCCACAATTTCCAGGCAGATATTATTCAGCCCACGTTGCTGAGGAGCAGAGCACAGCCCAAATAGGTAAAACAGAGGAAACAGTGATTACTGAGGGTGAAAAAACCAGCACAAACAGTACAGTTACAGATAAAAAAAATCATCAGATGTCTCCCAACTTTACAGCAGACCAGATAAACGTGTTTGGACAACTGCCAGGAGGCTGAACAGCAACGATGGGGCTTTCTGTTGTACCCCATTAGCACTCAGGAGCTGGTGGATCGCTGCCAGCCTAAATGCACTATGAAAGCAGAGAAGGGGGATGGGAGAATGCAGAACCATGAGGGGGGGAAAAAGCGAGAAACAGGAATGAAAGAGGAATGAGATGTGTATAAAGAAAAGACACAATCAAGGAGAGTGAACAAAAAAAGAAAGAGATGGGAAGAAAAGGGGAATTTGAATGGTGGGAAAGTTGAGTAATATTTGCAAAAAAAGGCAGAGAAATAGGACTGAAAGATGAACTGGAAAGTTGAGGGAATTGATTGACCAGGAAGATAGGCAATTTGTGCAGGTGAGCAAGGAGACCTCAAGCATCCCTAGAAAACCAGCCTTCCTTCCTGGGCTCCTTCCTGCCCCACTCATCTGGGAAGACAGAGCCCCGACACACCCGTTCAGTGCAGTCCTCCTTCCCTCCAACCAGAGATCCAGCTTCCCCCACCACCTCCCCTCATCTCCCCACAAACACCTACGCTCCCCAGGCTCACCCTCTCAAGACAGGCTTCCTCCTCGGCACTGCTCCCAGACTCATCCTGAGCCTTTGGTCAGCATCAGCTCAGCCTGAGCCTCTTCACCTACTGCCCGAGTCCCTGTGCTCCAGCCCCATCTCATCCCCTGCACCTCAACTGCCCATCCTGCCAAACGCAACACTTCTGTGGGCAGGAGACCACAATTTTCCTTGGGCCATAAAGCTCTGAGCTAATCCACTTCGCTCAGGTACCTGGAGAACACCTTCAGATCCCCTCCCCACCCAAGGGGAAGCTTCCAAAGGCCAGTGCTTCCTAGAGTCTTCCTACAGAAACTGACTCTGCCATACCCAATCACTCTGCCGCTCCGCAGGAGCTGTCAGCACACAGCCTAAAACAGCTTGCAAAAGCTTCATTTATTTACAGGGTAAAAAAACCCAAACAAACAAATCAAACTGTAAAAAGTGAGCCCCTTCCACATTTTCTCCACAATTCGTGTTTCCCAGCACCTGAAAGTCTGGCACCAGTATGTTCTACTTGGAAGGAAGAGAACGTTAAAATACCAGCAGGGCTGCCTGATCCCATTGTGCAACAGATAAATTACAGAACAGAGGCAGAGACCTGTCTTACCAGAGCTTGCCTCTGTTATTTTAATGGGAGCAAAGCAAGCATCGTGGCTCTCTTATCAGCAGCTGAGCAGGAGGCAACAAGCTTGAGCTCAAGAATGAACTTTATCTGGTGGCACCAGTTCCCAAGGAGTGTGTGCAAAAGGGGAAAGGTTTCATTTAATGACATTGTGGTTTAAAACTCGGTGTGTTTCACTGCAAACACCTTGCTTTTAGAGGAGGAGACAGGATAGGGCGGTGGGTCTGTTCAGTCTATTCTGCTGCTTCTGCTTCTTCAGAAAAGAAAGAATCCAGTGGAATGTAGATGGTAAAAAAAGTCTGAGGGGAAGCAGAAAACAGGAGGGAGTGGAGAGGACTGGCCACGGGAGGTGGAGAAAAAAGAAACACAATAGAAAGTTGAAGGAGAGCAGAGGAGATACAGCATTTCTGGGTGTAATAGTGCTTCAAGACAAAAACAAGACCAAGTGTGAACCATTTGCACTGAATAAAGGCCATGAGAGTGTAGAAACTGCAACAAGAGCAGTAACATCCCCCCAGAGGGATTCCTCTCTCTACAATCCAGTAAGGAAAGGCTCCGTGAAAACACATCAGCCATCTGGGGCAGCACCAGTGCCACACACAGCCAAGAGCTGGAGAAGGATCACAATTGAGTCACTGCTTTTGGGAGAGGTGGCCCTAAGGGGGCTGCAGGCAGCAGAGCTGCTCACAGAGCGCAGTCACCGCCTCCTGGCGCTGCGGGAGCATCAGCAGCAAGGTACCATTCCCACTTTGATACAGGAAGGTACAAGCAAGGAGAGAAGTAGGAGTGCCACTGGCCCACTGTTATTAATATTTATATTATGCCAGTAGCTTATAAGCAATAAAAATATCTAAGAACAATTTCACACACAAGAGTCACTCCCATTTGAGATACATCACCACAATAGCAGTTTGATGCACTGCCTTACAAGAAAAGGCTCCAAGGTCTTCTCTGTAAATACCGAGTTCTTGAAGAGAGGTGTCAGGTCTCCTGGCAGGACACAAATGCGTCACTTGAAGACCCGGAAGAGAGTTACAAATGGTTGAAAAATATATGTAAAATGGCAGAAGTAAAGTGATGTTTAATTGCCTCCACACCATTTAGTAGTGAGAAGTAAAAAATGAAATAAAACAAAAAGGCCTTACTACTTGCAAAACATAAGTGAGCAAGGAGTGGGAACCTGGATTAATCCATGAGTAACAAATTAGTGATTCCCTGGAATTTCCCCCTGTGACTACGCTGTGCACAGCAACCACCCTGGAAATCACAACATGGTCAGTGCAGAGCTCAGTCCCCACTGACTGAAAGCAAAAGTTCCCACTCCCAGTGCTGAGCAGAATCGTCTCCAAGTGTTGGGAGCAGAGAGCCCAGGAACAGTGAGCATCGTTTTACACCCCAGGGAATGCAACTGGATCTCAGGAGCTCTGTTTTCCCCCCTCAGGGACCCCTTTCACAGGAGGGAGGCACAGACGGCTGATCCCAAGTCCTGTTGTAAAGAAATCATTTGCCTGTTTGGAGAAGCATCCCACCAGGAATCCAAGGCCGTGTCACAGCTGTCCCATTCAATGAGGCAAAACATCCCATCACATTTGTCACCAATACCAAAGAATTTGGTGCCAGGTCTGCAGAGAGAGATCCCATGACACAGGACTAGTGACACACTGATGGCACCGTGGCTTCACACGCTTCTAACCCAAGGCAACCACAGCCATTTTGACAGCGACTCACAAGCAGGCACAGTAATAGACACACTGGTAACAGCCTCAGATGGAAAAATCACAAACCAACTGACAAAGGCAAAGTTCTTTTGACTTCCAAGGCAAAGACACTGTGCGTAGCCTCACAAAAAGTAGTAATTTTTGTAAGTATTTACCAATAGTTTCATCAGCAGATCCAATCTCCAGCAAGCTGACACTGCTCAGACCCACCACGTCAGTGACCCACATTTCTTGATGTAGTCCTGGGTTAGCCTAGCCACGTGCAGAGAAAAAACTGGTTGTTTTCAGAATTCAGGCAAAAGGGGGCCACCAGCTGCCCTTCTGAACTCCACTGTCACTCAAAGTGACAAACGGGCTTCCTCATGCCTCTGCTCTCAGATGAGCTCCACCCCAAAAGAGCTGCAAGTCAAATGTTTTTCACCCACAAGTAACCTTTACAGAGAAACAAACTCTACAAACAATGTCAGC
The DNA here is from genome assembly GCF_000700745.2 of Antrostomus carolinensis. NCBI lineage: Eukaryota > Metazoa > Chordata > Aves > Caprimulgiformes > Caprimulgidae > Antrostomus > Antrostomus carolinensis. The sequence goes on from NW_010313748.1 coordinate 19,830, forward strand.
TTGAAGCTCACTAATGACAAAACAGAGAGAAGCAGCAATCCAGGGGCTACGTGCACCTCTCCAGAATCCAGCCTTGATTCCTCACCTCATGCTCCATCTACAACAGTTGACTGAGCAGGCAGCAATTTGAGCCGAGACTGGAATTTAATTCCAGGAGTTTGTTTCCACGGCCAGACAATTTTCTCTGCACCAGCCCCTTACCCACACCCAGACTCAAGTCTCTTCCTCCAGCCTCAGTGCAGTCTTCTCTCCAGGTTAGATTAACCTCAGCTCTTTTAATCTTCCTAAATAGGCCATTTTACCACTGTAAATCTAAAACCCATGAAGTAGAATAGCTGTCATATCTTATACCCTGGTTTGCCTCTGTAACAGGAACAAGCTACTAAATTCATGGTTTTCCATACAATAGCCCAACCAGCCTGATTAAACCCAAAAGAGAACCCATTTAAAGGGGTCATTTATCACCAAATCTATTACTTTATAGTAGACATTGTTCTCAAATGAGGGACGGGTTTATTAAGCCAATTTCACCTGGGAGGATGCTCATGTTTTCTATTTGATGAAAAAATGAATGCTCAAGTAGCACACATTTTTCACAGCAGCACAGGAGAACCATTTAAGTGGAAGACAAATACAAGCAGCTCTTAACGCAGGACTGTGCCCCAAAATACCTTATGGTGGGATTACTTTCTTGGGCATTTTGCAGAGCAGGTGCCATTTGTTCTCCAGCATGGTACCCTCGCTTCTGAATTTGGGCAGCACACACTCCAGATATTCTTCCTGCAAGAAAGACAGTGATTTTATTTGCATAGTATCAAAGGGAGAGCAGAATTAATTTTCTGAGGTTCTGTAGTGTTGACAGAGCAAGAATTATGGAAGATGGCTATGAAAACAAACACGGCCCTACCACTGGTTTTGGTTTGGTTTTTCAAGGTGGAATTTTTTTGGTGGGTTTTTTGGGGTTTGGGTTTTTGGGTTGTTTTTTTTTTTATATAAATCAGGAAATAACTTGTGCAACTGCTACTCCTTAGCCCTCATCTTTCATCACAGAGGACAGTGTCATTACACAGGCCATGAAGTATCACAGTCAATGTCAGTCCTCGTAACACGCCATCAATGTCTTTATTGGTATTATCTACCATTTCCTTCATTGCCCTGCAGAACTCATTCGAACCTGTGAAAACAAGCATTGCAAATTGAGACCTAGACTCAACCTGGTAATTCATAACCGAAAAAAAGACCGTAAAGATGGCATGCTGTAACAGCATTGTATCAAAGGTGAACCCAAAAAGAACCCTGAAGCACATTTCTAGTTTCCAAATCAGCAAATGCATTTATTGGAAGACTAAATGGTGCAGTTCATGGCCATTATGCACCCAGACAGGATGGTATGCAGTTATTTTTAAATTGGCCATTTATACATGCTGCTTTCCAGTTTGCACATGTATCTGCAATGATTTTGCCCATAGAACAAACCTCTACATAACTCTGAAATATTAAAATTGTGTTGTGAATACCACTCACCAATCAAAACTTCCCTAAATGGATCAAAAGGGAATCACAGATTGCAGCTGTTACCTTGTCTCACTATTAGAAATCTCTAGCCTGAATGTTACTGCCTTTAAATCTTGAACGTTTGAAGGAGGAAGTGAAGGTATATTTTTCATAAAAAGCACATCATAAATTACAAGGTGAAGAAATTCTTTTCATCTAATATTTTCAGAGATGTTTCCCAGCCAGTTTGTTGTTTACTGTAAGTGATCATAAATAATATCTTCCACTTAATAGGAAAGGGAGATATCTCAAAGGCAGTCTTTTACCTCTATCTGAAAATCTCCCAGGCTGAAAACCGCTGTGATTCACGGATAGACTGTGTGGACCTTTTATGGCACGTGGAATCTCATAATTATGTCCTGCAGAAATGGAGGAAGAGTTGCAGTACAGCAAATACACTGGAACTCTTACAAGGTTTTCGTTTCTGACACACTACATAGCTACCAGAAACGGCCTCTGTTTGAAGAGCTTGACCATCCACAGTAACCAAGCTCACCCCTCCTGCCAGTGTGAGCACACGTCAGAGAGAACAGCCCAGTGGGACCAGAGCTAGCAGAGAGAAATGGAGGATAATGCCAGTGTTAAATCCCAAATCTGATAATGCCTTATGATAAATTTCAACCCAACCTTAGCAGACAGGTTTCAGTTCGCACCTGTGGTGCAGCCAACAGAAAATTAACTGGACAGAGAAGGCACTGACCCCGTGGACACAGCCGACCCAGCCGGCTCTCCAGCCAGCCTCCAGCAGCTGCTGAAACATCGTGGACTCCGGGGGCTCATTTGCCCAGAGAGCAAGAGGCTGAAAACAGTAAAACCTCCAAACAGTTCGCTCAGCACTGAAAATAAAAGCTCCTCTGCAGAAGGATTATGGAAACATGATGTTTCCTGCTCGGAGCAGCCTCAAAGGTAGAGACAACCGTGCACGTGTACTTCTGATCAAAGAGCATGGCAGGGAAATTCAAGTAGAGAAGAAAATAACTCTCCCCATCCCCAAGGACCCCGAGAGCATCCTCCCTCGTGTAGGTTTGGCTGGCAGGGCTTACACCATCTACTCACTGCAACATATTTATCTGAACTCATAACTATTCATTCATCCATTTAAAAACCAAAGTGATATAACACACCCAAAGCAATGATCAAAAGTTTCAGAGTCTTCAAAGCAATGAGTGACCTATTGCAGCTGTTTCATTGAGCCCAGCCAAATCATGTTTTCGCAGAGCTAGAAAACTCACATTATTTCTTTTTTTTTCTGCTTTCTGCTCACCTCCATCATGGCTGTTCCTTCCCCTTGTGCTGTTTTTGAAGACTAAGAGATCATTAAACAACAGCAACCCATGTCTACCCTGAAACTTCAAATGAATGGAAGTAACCTTATGAACAAGTTTGCTGTGACAGTGCCTTGACTGCAGCTCACACCCAAGCTTGTTTAAGATTAACCAGCTCAGATAATACCACCCGGGTAGCTGTGGCAGTACCAAGCCCTACACGTGCTAATCACCCACGCGCTTAACCTCCCAGGCCCACGTGACTTGAACAAACCTTAGTAATATGCCAGTAAGAAGGAAGATCTCTCATTCCTCTATTACTTATGAGGAAACAGAGCTCTTAAGCTCTTCATATCCATCCAAGCATTTAATAAGGATCTACTGTGATTGGGATTTCTAGGGAGGTGCAGAAAGAGCAGTTTTATCTGAAGAAGGAAGGCAGCTGCCACCGAGGGCTCTTTGTGTCCCATCTTTCAGCACACTGTCAGAGTAAGATGGTTGCACTTTTCCTTCCTTTCTTTAAAAGTCTTCTCCCACATCAGATTTCTTTCCAGTTTTATCTGTACCACTTCATGGCATGAGTTTGTTCCCATGCCTTTACCTTGTTTCTTTATAGCTGCAGCCCTCTCCAATTTCTGCTTCCATATATATCTTTTGTTCTCTAGTCGCATTTAACACCCTTCCTTCCTCTGATTCTAGGCCCATTAACTATCCAAACACAGTTTCTGTGATGAACCAACAGACACAAAGTCTCGCCCCAGCAGATCTTACTCACCAGAGTTTACTCAGGTCTCCTTTCTGCAAAATCAGTTTGAGTTTTTACTCGCTGCATTCCACGCATCAGCAGCTGCAGCACTGCATGCTCTCATCCAAACTGCTTGCAATTTCATATTCCAATTAACCACAAGTGGATCTGCAACGACTTTGTCTCTCCTCGCTTTCTCTGCATTATAAATCAGTAAACTCTCCAGCTGTCCTGATAACATATCGTGGGTGCCCTGGTGCACTCGTTTCTCTGCCAGTAACCTGGGTTGTTTGCAGTCCCTGCAATAAGAGCCAACATGTCAAGCCCTAATTATTATCCTGTTTCTTGCACTAGTACAGAAATTGAGAGGCATGGTCCACATAGCACCAGGCTCACTTGAAATCTGTGGTACAGTCTCATTAGATTTATGCTAACTTGCAAAAAATACCTTTATCTTGTGAGAAAAAGATTCCAGCCTTATCCTTGGCAGAACATTCCGAGAAACTCCCACTCCTGAAGGACACGCACATTCCTGTGGATGGACATTTGACTAAACAGACTACAAGGTGACCCGAGTGCTCAAGCAGTCACATTAGATAGTGATGTGATACAACAGCAAGGAAGTTTTCGGCCTTTATTTGAAGGCTTTTAACAGTTACAGTAAGAATTGTCATTGCAAACCAGGAATTTTAAAAAAATTGAACAATAAAAGTTAAAAAAACATCCACAAGTCCACCTGCAAGTAAGACATGTTGGTACAGAAAGGAGATGCGAGCTTTTGCTTCTTCCATTCTGTTCATGTTTCAAATATCTGATAAAACTAAGATACTAAGAAAGGTCGGATGCTATCAGAATTGTTCCGGCAGGTGAGCATTCAATATTTAACAGCATATACTGTACCAGTGTAACAGAGTAGCTATGGGTTTGAGTTGGGCTCATTGTTATTTTCTTCCCAAAAAGGACATTAAAAAACAGATTATGCCAAGATATCTATAATGCAGTCATAAGTTGACTACATGACTTTGAACCCATTTACAACTCATCTTGGTAGCACAGAAGTGATGTAAGCAATTGGAAATCTTAGCAGCATCTGACTTACAAGACTGCAGTTTCAATTTAGTTTTACAACGCACGTCCAGTGGGTCCCCCACACATTCAACAGCCTCACAAGGGGCACCAGCAGTATTTCTGACTCATCATTCTCTTTGCATAAAAGGATATTTGCTTTGCTAGCAGAGATCAAAGTCAACCTAATGCAACCCATCTGATGACCTGGGTGCTTCACAGTTCCACATACACAATCCTGCTAAAGAGAGACTTGAAGCAACCTGGTCCCAGCACGCAACTGGAGTGCAAAGAGCAGACACCCAAAAAGTCCTCTTCAAATTCAGCCACATACCATTGCCATCTTTTGCTCCAAGTTGCTGGAATAATGGAATATTTAGAGATGAAAAAAATATGCTTCCGACCTCAAAGCCAGTAACAGTAGAGAAGATTTTATGTGCATCAAAACCCCCATTCTGTGTCTGCACTTCCATAGTCCAACGCCAGCAATGCCTGTTCTTCAGAATCAGACACCCACAGAGCACTCTGGGGGCAGGGAGGGTGTTCTCCAGCATGACAGAGAAGCCCCACAGGGAATACTTCCAATTTCAAGGTTAGATACATCATGTAAGGACTTCTCTGAAGATGCTGGTCTGTGCACACATCTGTGACAGTAACATTTAAGCTCATCTATAAAACACACTTCAAATGAAACAGATCAACTAAGTTTACAGTCCATCTGCTCACAGACTGGTGGCAGACGCAGTTATACAAGTTACAAACAAGAAGTTAAGTGTTTTAGCAGATTTAAAACACTTTAAACATGCTTAAAGTCAGGTGGCAGCATTCCTAATATACAGCCTCATCCTCACACCTTTAGAAGGAAGAAGCCAACAATACACCCACATCATCCACTTGTGGGGGGAAAAAAAACTAAAGAAACCAAAACAACCCAAAACTCACGCAATGGTTTCCCCCAGCACACGCCAAGGAAAGTTTCAACATCACTGCTACTCAAGTTAGCAAAGACTAGAACCAGAACTGGAGAATGAAAGCTGATATTCCAGGTCCTGCAAAAGCTTCATCATGAAAACAAACTATCACAAACTTTAGCTTTGCCTAATCGTATCTGAAAGCATGAGACTCCAGCAGACGTGACACTCTTGAAATGCAGAACTTTATTTAGAAACTGCTTAAAATAGAAAAACCCTGTCAAGAAAAATCCAAGTCAAATATGGTTTCTCAGTAAAATGGAGTTTTAGGGCAACAAAAATCTGGAAGGCCACAAGAGAAATAGCACCACTGCAATTTTAGACAATGGCTAGATACTTGCATTTTTGGCATTCACTGAATTTGGGTTTTTCTCTGAATTTCACAAAGATTCATGCACTACACAACAATTACCATAAAATGCTCTCCTACACACATTTTAGGACAAGCTACCACCAGAAACAAATGAATACAAGCACAACAGGACTGATCAATCTCAGTAGTGAAGGGGATCAGAAGTCTTGCAGGATCTTGCCGAACACAACAGTAATGAGGTGCATGAGAGCAAAAAAGGACAGTTAAGGAAAGTACTTTAAATATTAATATTTAAGTTAGTCTCAGTACTGTATTTTCTGCAATAACATTAGCTCTGTTAGCCAGCATCTTTTAGTTTTTACCCCAGAAGACTACTGAACTGGCAATATTATTATTAGATATGCCCTGGTTTGAAAGGAAAAAAAAAAAAAGAAAAGAAAAAAGAGAAAAATCATCATCCTCATGTGCTCAATTCACTTTCATTCTAAGATAGTTGCACAGTGCAAGTCCTGTTGCAACTATTGGATTGGATCAGCATTCCTTGGCATGGGAAAGGGAAAAGAACAAGTGAGAGACCAAAAAGTATACCAACAAAAATACAAAGAAACAGGACAAATAGAAACAAGAGCCAGGAAAGAAAATTACTTCTGAAGAACATTTTAGGCAGTAAGACTGGATGCCCTTTGCTTTTTATGATGTTCCATTTTTTTATTTGTTTTTTTGTTGGGTTTTTTTTTTACTTTTACAGAAAACACAGTACATTTTGGCAAAGTCATTAGCCACAATGCCATAGAAAAAGGCTTTAGCACTCTTCAAGGTAATTTATGTGTCTCAGCTGTTCATACTCCCTCTAATCTTGTGACAGGCAACGTTAAGGCCTATTTCATCGAGAACTAATCACTTAGTAAGCAGCTTTACATAGGAATGGAGTTTTGTTTTAATAGCCCCTTTTGAGCACTTGCTGACAAAGTGAGATTGCCACGCAAGGCCTCTCGGACAGCAGTGAATGGAGTTAAACAACCGTCTACCCCAATATGAAGCACATAAAATCTCCTGTCACATTACTTCAATTTGGCATATGGAAGCATATTTTAAATACTCTTAAGGCATTTATTATAATTTCTGTGCTGCAATTTCACATTAACTCAATCTTTCTGTGAGTCAGAGTCTTTAATTTCTCTACTACACACCACCTTAGATACAAAAAAAGTCTTCCTACAAACCAGTGTTTTACCAGCAAACCATTCTGCAACAAGTTCCAAATATTCAGCCTCTTGCTCCCTAAATATACCACCTAGATGTGAATACTGCTCTGCTACGAAGTGAGAAAGAGCTCCTAACTCAAACCCACTATAAAAGTGAAACTTCCGCAAAGTGCACTTTAAGAAGAGGTACTTTTTTTGCTTATGAAAAGAAACCAGTGAGTCCTCTAAGAATAAAGTGGAGTATTTTACAGTTAAGCACATGATCTGGGGCAAAGAATTCTGATGTTGCTGCTCTGCTGGTACAGTATGTGGTCTGTTAATACTCTTCTTGTTCCTCCTGCGGTGCTCCTTCGTCAGGTATCACAAAGCCTTCCTGAAGGGGAATGAAAACAAGAGCTTTAATGAAAATCTGATGTCAAACCAGTTCCTGGCTACTCTGTATGTTCTCTTTTTTTTAAATTTCCTTTTACTTACGAGAGATACTCTTAAGTCACCATTTACAGTGTCAAGATATACTACCAGAGAGTTATTTTCATCTTTGATCTATCTGTTACATACTGTTCATGAAAGGCTAACCTTGTTTGCTGCCTGACTATAATTATGTTATCTGTTCCTTTATTACAGGAAAAAGCTAGGCCATAAACCTAAAGGGAAAAAAAAAACCACAAGTAGAAATAGAGGGAGCCCTGGAAAGCAAACCAGCTTCCAATAACAAGGGGAGGGAGGAACTGTGCAATACAATTTATACCAGATTACTTACATCTGTGGCATAAAGAATTTCCACAATCCTCTGCAACACTGGATCATTCTCCCCTTCATTCTCCTGGCAGATCAATTCAATGTTCCTCAATTTGCCAAAGTAGAAGTCTCTCTCCTTCTCCAGATCTTCAACAGTAAGTTTCAGTACATTGATCTGCCAAAGGGCATCAGTAATAATTTAGCCACTGAAGAGAGAATTCAGTAGTACTCAGTTCTAAAGGCAGTGTCCCCAAAATTCTCAGAGGGGTGTTAATATGCAAAGCACTTCAGAAATAACCAGGGTGGGAGGGAGGGGGAGTGTGAGAGGAGGAACAGGTCTATTTCTCAAACTGTAATATTATTGCCACAACAAACACCCCATCTGACACGTGCAACCTCACTTGGAAATTCTGAAGTCTTTATCAAACAGGTAACACACTAACTGCCTGCAGTTCTGTACTGACACATTCTCAAGACAAGTCTCACACTGATGGCAGTTTTAGCTGTATTACATTCAGCGTTTCAGTGAAGGAGCAGCTGCTCATAGCTCAGTTGGAATGCTGCAAGAGCAGCAACACAGCTGTGGAAATCCTTACAACCAATGCTATGTGTGATATGGCACATACTGGGTTTAAATGTCTGGGTTCTCATGGACTGCAGAAGGGGTTTCACTCCCATCAGAAGAGCAAGACCATTATAATGAAGGCTTCTAATTAAGTGATTTTAAATGACCTAGACTCAGATCATTTTCTTCCATCTGCCTGACCCAGTCATTTCATGCTATAAAAAAAAATATATATATCCACACATCAATCTGTGAAGCTCAGGTCAGCACGTGGGGCCATCGTGGGCAACACACCTGCTCAATCAATCCTGCTGATTCGTCGTCTCCCGCAGCCTTTTTGACCATTCCAGTACCAGCTTTTGGAGTTGCTGCAGTCCTCTGTGAAACAATGGGCCTCTGTGGGGCTGCAAGATTAATTCAGTGTTAGTTCCCCTCAGAACATCTCGCTTCCTCCTGTAAAGGTACTATCCCCCTTCCAAACATGCTTAGGCATTTCAGAGTCTGGAGATAACGTTCCTTCCTTCTTCTTGACTCCATGTGACACATCCCTTTTTTTTTTTTGGCATGTGTTGGCACCAACCTTTGCCATTTTCTCTTTTAGAGAAGATTGTTCCTTCTGTAGCTTCCAGACAACTGGGTACTACAGGATGACTCTGTGTGAAGCCTAGCACCTCTGAACAGGATGCAAACTACTATCATTTCATACACTGATTTAAATAGCAACCCAGCCCTACTTTCCCCAGAGTTTTCAATGATCTAGATAATCTTTCAACTGTTTTCTCTACCTGCACCACTAGAACTGAGAGATTTCTTGGGTTTGTTCATAACTGGAGCAACAAGGTTTGGTGCTACTGTCTCTTGGCCTTGTCGAGCAGCAACAGGATCATACTCCTTCCCGTCATAGTTCGCGTCAAAAAATTTTTTGAACCACTGAACAAATTCAAAGTTGTCCTGAAATTTTCCTTTCACTAGTTTGTCCACAGGAATTATCTGGAAGGGAGGGGAAAAAAAAAAGGCAAAATCACATTAAGGGTAAAGAACCTCTCTTTTTCTATATAGTTTTTAAATTAGTGTGCTCAGAAGATACGTAATTCTTTGTCCAGTCTAGAGAAAATCCTCCTTGAACATATCTGTATGTCAGATGCTAGGATTCTTGCTAAAAATGGGAATTCAAAACAAATCATGCTTTCACTGGGAGAGTCCAAACAATTTTAAATAATTCTGCAGCGAGGTTTCTGCTACACCAAGTTTCAACACAAAACTTTGCTCTGAAAATGTGCAGCTGGTTCCATCCAGCGCGAGGTTTCACTGCTGAGCAATTTCACAGCCTGCTCACACACAGAACTGCTACGAGATCTAAACATCACCTTTTTAGTGGATTACAATTACAGTGGCTCTGGAATGAGGACTATCAGTGAAGATTAATAAAAAGATGCAGCAGATTGTGAAGTCCTGTCTGTAGGCCACGAGCTGAGAGTCAATGACCTGGCAGGGGAGGTCTTAAAGACAGGAAAAAACATTAACACCAAAATGTTCTGCCTCATACCCAACATGCTGTCAGGAACTATTACCTCAGTAAATCACCCTTCCCTACATGTAACTATCATTCCATCTGAAAAATATTTATTTCTCAGATCTCATTTTCACTAGCTTAAAATGACATATGCTTGTAAAGAGGAATTTGAAACCTTATCCCACAGAAATGTCAATATTAGTGTTGCACAGAATTAAAATGGAAAAATTCACCTCCTCATTAAGAGCTGGAAACCTAACGTTAGCTGGAGTAGAGCAGATATTGTCCTAAATCAAGTGAAGACCCCAAAGCCAACCAAAATCAAAAGTTTCAACACATACAAACCAAAAGCAAACTCTGTTCCCAGATTTTTTCAGCCCTAAATCTGAAAGCACATTCCATCTACTTGGATATTAAGAGCACAGAGAATCAGTTACAACCCAGCTTACTTTGTCAACACCCATTCGTTTAAAACCCGCTTGTAGAACCTTGAAGTTCTGAATATACTCATGTTCCAATTTTGCTTGAAACTTCACTTTCTTGAGGGCTACAGAACCTGGGAAGAGCATGTCCATAAACTGACAGTATGCAGCACCTGCCAAAAGAAAAAGAACACAAATCCAAGGATGAACCAAGCCCGCTCGCCAGCCTGCGTGAGAGACCTTCAGCAACTGATGTGAGTGACCCCTCAGCTGCACGACCCCCGAAAGGCAACAACAGCGAGAAAACAGGAGCCTTCAGTCCCCTGCTTTGGGGCAGCGTGGCCATAAATAAGCTTAAGCAAGAGAGCTGCAGAACCACACTTTTGGTCTCATTACTTGAGCTCGTGAACGAGAGCAATCCTCCCTCCACAATTCCAAAGGAAAAACCAGGAATCCAGTGAGTCATGCGACCTTCCTCTCTTCATGGATAGCATTACAGATCTGAACTGTTTCAGGTGTGCAACAGGCACGTGAGCCACTCTTACAACACCAACAGAACTACACCAGAAAAATAACTAAGTCATATTTCATAATTATTTAAAAAGTGATACATTTACTTACTACAAACAGAATCTACACACAATTCAAGATGCCCTCAAAGGTCAGAGGCCAAATTTAGCTGGATTATATTTAAATCAAGCCTTAAGCAATGAGCTGAAATGAGGCAGTGTTTCTTTCTATTAATTTTAAATCCTTCATGACCTTCAATTCAGCTCTTACTGTAATGAGGGCAAAAGAGGGATTCAGTTCAGCCACAAAGAGCAGACACCACCTCCAAAAAACAGCTCTGTAGAAAATACACACCCATTTAAAAAATTATATATTTTCAAACTCTATCCTCACTCTGCAGTGAGGATATGCAACTGTGTGCCAATGAAAATACAATATTCTGAGCATTATTCCCCCACCAATATCAGTGGGGAGCAATGGGAACCTGAACCCAGAACATCAACCAGCTACATGACAAGCTTTTGTGAGATACCTAGAGGCTGAGAAGTAACACATCACGTGTTGCCCTAAAGGAGTCTATTCATCTCAACCACAGGCAACAAAGTCCTATATTGTTCACTTTCAGTCAAGATATTTTGCAGGTCTTTAGGGCTCCCACTTTCACCTGTTACTGGAAGATTGCTGCCCATCCACTAATGCAAATACACAAAAAAAACAACACAAAACAAAAAAACCACCTTGCTGTCTGATCTCCACTGCCTTTCAGTTCATTTGCTGAAGAACTCCAGTGCCCAGCTCAAAAACAGATGACTCACAGAAATCAGGGCTTTGTGAGCTATTGGCAGTCTGAGCAATAGGCACGATTAAAAAAAGAGATCACAGCACAAGCCAAAGGTTCTTTTTGCATTTCTGCAGCCTCACACTGCTGCTGTCACAACTGCCCCTGCCACAGGTAGCACAGCAAGCTTGGAAACTCCCGTCTTCACATGACTATGACAGGCAGTGAGAGCCACTTCCACACCTGCAGAGGCATGAAGCATTTCTGCAGACACAGGGAAGGGAGTTACTTGGCACATACCACATCAACAGCACTCAGCCTCCTCCTGAGAACAGGGGAGCTGAAATTCTGCACAGCCAGTATTAATTATCCTCACTTCTCAAGACAGAGCTCTCGCAGCGTTCAAGGCTCACACCAATTCTAAGAAAAACTTCTCAGCCCTATAAATCAACGCTGCATATGGCAGGATTTTAACCTGCCTGTCTGAAAGGGGACAATGCTTCTCATGTCCCTGACTTCTGCAGCTCTAGATCTTTAGCTCCTTCATCCTCACAGTTCTTCTCCATCATCTCACTAGACAAAAGCCACTACAGATACGACTCAGATATCTACTGCAAGTCCCCTACTTCTCTGCAATCTCCGTGAATGTCTCTTCCACAGGCTGCACTGACAGTTCCAAACTTTGTAAAAATTTATTCCTTCATTTATTCCATCCCCAGTTTTCACATCTCTCATTCTGTGAGCAACACCTTATCTCAAATTCATTGTACTACGAGCTGCACGTCCACTTTTCACCAAGTCCCTTTCACCTTTCGCTGCAGTTATCCAAATCACCGTCTCTTACCTAGGCTGCATTTTTAGCTGTGGGGTTTTTTCAGCTCTTACTCCACAGACTATTATTTTTCATTCATTTCTACAGGCCTCCTCCCCCCCCCACACACACACACACACACACACACACACACACACTCCTCCCTCGATGACACTTGACTCCATTTCTGCACCACAATCACTTCCCCTTTTCTGCCTACACCTCCATCTGAGGTTCAGCTCTGCTGAAGTCAGCTCACGCCAGCGTAAGCCGGGGTGACACAGACCGACGTGCTCCTTTACCATGTGGAGCTGGAAAGCCCTGAGGGTGAACCCAGAGCCGCCAGTATGCAGCTATCACACCTCCTCACACCGCTCCTTCTGCCCAGCCTCCCACATCTCCTAGTAGTTGTCTTCCATGAGACACTGCATTTGTTTACACTAGTTACTACACCTGTAAGACTTACTCGATAAGCCAGGACTAAATGCTGAAATCCTCCTTGGAAAGCACCCTTTCCTAAGAGCCTTTTCTGCAGATAACCCCCACTCCTTCTTACAGCAGCTCAGCTGCAGTGACTCAGAGAACGTGCCTTTTCATTACCCTTACGTTATTAACAACCATTTCAATAAAACTCCAACCACAACCAGATTATAACGTTGACCATGAATCTGTTCATCCCAGGAATTAAGGAATTCATTAGGAATTAAGCCAGCTGCACGGCTACAGAAGGCCAGCACAGACAGTTCACACAGCACAGCTGTATTTCTACAGAACGAGGGTGCAGCCTGAATTTGGAGCCCTCTTACCTGAACACAACTGTTCAATCTTGGTCAGCGTGAGCTGCAGGGACTCATTGATCCAGGCGAGCATGTCATGTCGACTCAGGTTATCACTAGTCACTGAAGTAGAATACACATTCACTGCCATTTTCTGAAAGACAGAACCAAAGGCCTAAGTACCACACACGGTGACGCCGGGGCTGTTCATCGCTTCTCCTCCCACTCGCTCACGGGGCTACGGCAGAGCCGCTTCCTCCTGAGCCCTCCTGACATCACAGCTCAGCGCAACGCCATGCACAGGAAACGCGGCGCAGCTGCCCGCTGCCAACAGCCGGCAGGACCCGATGTCATCACTGTACAGAACGCGGCTTCGTGCTTTTTGAGGAAAAATTAACCCCGCGGCACCCGCGCGGGCGCTCAGCGGGAAGGAACCGC
>NW_010313749.1:0-4380 GCF_000700745.2 Antrostomus carolinensis
GGGGGACGGACAGATGGACACACACGGGTGGATGGACACACACACACACACACACACACACAATCTTTATAGGAGTTTCTAAGAAACTTGGTGTATAAATCCCTTTGGAAATGGAGTTGCTAAATCACAGGAACATCTGACCATGTCCCAGGGAAGATCCATGTGTCCCAGCTGAAGTCCCCACTGCAGCTGTGCTGGTGGTCCTGGGTGAAGGGTGCTCCCAGGGGTGTTCTTTGGGGGATGTGCTCAGGGGGTGTTCTCAGAGTGATGTTCTCAGGGGGTGCTCTCAGGGGTTGTTCTCGAGGTGATGTTCTCAGGGGGTGCTCTCAGGGGGATGTTCTTGGGGGGGCCACACACAAAGGGCACGGAGTGAGCCGCTGGCAGAAGCGCAGCTGCAGCATGGAATGCATTTCTGGGGACATTTTTATAGAGGGAATGCTGATGAGTAATAAACAAGGTGCTGCCTGAGTCTTGTTTGGAGGAAAGAGGGGAGGGAGCGGAGGGGCCGAGAGAAAGAAAGGAGCACAAGGAAGAAGTGAAAGAAAGCAAGCAATGACCTTGGTGAGTTTTTCTGGCCGCTCTCCAGGTCGCAGGCTGATGCCAGAAAAATCTCCAAGTCCCTTTTGGCTGGAAGTCCGCTCCCCGCGTTAGGTGAATCACACACACATTTCTGGAACATTACATGTTCACAGTTGCAAAGCTCGAAGTAATTAGAAAAACTACAAGAGCAAGGCAGGGGGAAAAAAATATAAAAAAATATGAGTCACACATGGAAGTGGAGTTATTGGAGAGCAGGAGAATCAGCTTTGCAGATTTCTGAAGGTAAATGTCCATCAGCCTCCCTGGTTGCCAGGACGGGCTCCTCACCCTGCCCGAGCGGCGGCTCTGGAAGGGGCCAGGAGACTTCAGGACGTGTCTACACAGGGGAGCGAAATTACGCTGAGGTAGGGCGTGAGATTCCTGTGGGATGACTCCAACCCCAACCATTCCGTGATTCTATGACTCTGGATGAGGAAGAGCTGTTGTGCACTTACTCCCAGTGGAGATGTTCTTGCTCCATGTTGGGGTTATCTGTCCGCGTTAAGCACTATCCCCTTCCACCCGTGAACGTAGCTGCTTTCAAAAGAAGCTGCTCTTACTCCAGAACAAGACCCACCATGCCAGCAGTAGATCACAAGGAGTTATTTCAGCACAGGCAGATCCTCAGGGTGCCAGGGGAGATCAGCTGCTCCAGGCCAGGCCATGCGTGGGCTGGGAACCTTCTCCCACCGTCCAGCATGTACCAGCAAACGGTGACCTGTGATCACTCACTTCAACACTGCATCAAGATGCTGCTCATTCCTGAGAAGAGCAAGCCCCACACCAACCCGCTATGTTCAGGGCAGTTTCATCAATCATGCAGACAGTCTTGTTTCCAATGAGCTGATGGATGGAGCTTTCATCCCTTGCTTTGCCTGACCCTTCTGCTGCTGTTCATTAACATCACAGAGGGGGTTTTAACCTGGGAGCAAACCTACCTCTCCTTTGTTTGGATAACTCTCCTGAGTCATCCCATTTGGCTCAGGGAAAACCCTGCTCTGGGCAGAGAGCTGCTGTCCCACCAGGGCTGTGTGCCCTGAGCAGTCCTGGCAGGACATGTCAGCATGGCTGATGGGTGAGCATCACATCATCGCATCGCATCACCACATTGCATCATCACGTCACATCACATCATCGTGTGGCATCTCATCTCATCTCACCCCAAAGCAGCACGTGCCATCACACCTTTGGGTGACCTGGTGGGAGGAAGAGTTGGGCTCAGAGCGTGGTGTCACCGCGTGTTGCTACACGACCGCCTGGTTTCCACAAGGTGTGAGCTCAGGCGAGCGGTGGGACATGGCTCTTGCCTTCAGATGTAGCTCCTGTCCAGCTGCCAGGGCAGTGGAGCTGCCAGCGCCCAGCGGATGCTCCATTTGGAGAAGGCCAAAGAGTGGATTACCCAGCAGACGATGAAGTGATGCTATGGACAAACCGCGCCGAACACGAAATCTTCCTGCAATGCTCCGAGACAGATTGTTACATCTCCCTGCCAAGAAATCAAACATTCCTAGCTAGAGTCAGGGCTTTCACAGAAGCCCCCTCTGGGACATCAAGTGAGGCTAAGACAACAGTCCAGAGCTTTGCGAGCAAATCATGAGTCCCGAGTGTCTCTCCAGCTGGCAGGACCATCATTGACCTAAATGGCCTTGTCCTCCCTGAAGCAGCTCTGTCAATTTGGCCACAATCCACTTAATAATGTAGCTTGAGTATAAAGATGTATCCAGGCCCAACCACAAAACAGCTGGAGACTGTAGGGTTGACTTAATCCTGGTAGAATAAAACGGGGAAACTAGTGGGAGTCAGCGAGGATGTTGCTGGCTGGGTTTTGAGCAGTGCTGAGTAATAAAAGGGATCAAATGTGTGAGGCACAAGCTGTCTGGAGCCACGGTTGTTGTTGTTGTTTTAACTAATTGAATTTTAAAGCTGGTGAAAGGTACCAGATTGACAGCTCTGGGGAACGGTGTCTGTTCCTCAGATCAGGTACAGCCCAGGCAGTGAATCCCCTCTTAATCCCCATCCTCATCCAGACACCGTGCTTTCCTCTCACGGGGAGAAAGTCATTCAGCCCGGACACATGGAGCCCTTCCCCTCCACAGCTGGGACCTGAGCCGGGTGAGGGGTCTGCATCCCCCCGGCAGACCCCTGCCAGACTTCCTGGAGATGCTGTGAGGCTCCCAGGGGAAAACACCTTTGGGTCTGAGCAGGGTGGGAGAAGTGACCTGTCACATCCCTGTCGCAGGGACCGTCCTCACAGAGGGGCAGGGGCTGCACCCGGACAAGTGGCACAGGAAAGGTGCTTTTCTTCCTGGAGAAAAGGAGGCTGAGGGGAGACCTTGTGGCTCTGTGCAAGTCCCTTGGAGGAGGGTGGAGAGAGGTGGGGGTGGGTCTGTTCAACCAAGGACCAAGGGACAGGACAAGAGGAAATGGGCTCCAGTTGTGGCCAGGGCAGTTGAGATGGGATGTGAGGAAGAATTTCTTTGCTGCAAGGGTTCTGAGGCATTGGAAGGGGTTGCCCAGGGCAGTGGTGGAGTCCCCATCCCTGGAGGGATTGAAGAGTCGTGTAGACACAGTGCTGAGGGACATGGGTTAGTCGGGGACTGATCAGTGTTGGGTTCATGGCTGGACTCGATGATCTCAAAGGGCTTTTCCAGTCTGGGCAATTCTGGGATTCTGTGAGATTCTGATGGGAGTTGATGCTCACGGTAAGAAATCCCCTTTGGCTGGTTCCCAGGAAGCCTTTCCCAGAGGAGAGCAGTCAGGGCTGCTGGAGAAGGAGCCAATATGGGGAGGAGAGCAGAGGGGAATGGAGTAGCATCCCCAAAAGGGGAGCAGCGGCCATATCCTTCCCGGGGGTGACCAGGCACCAGGAGCCGGGCGGAGGGCAGGGATGTGGCTGCACTCACGTGCTGGGTGACTTCTGCCTCTGCCATGAGACGGGGATGATCCTCACCCAGCTTTGTAACCTGCTGAAGGTTCATACACATCACACCATGTTTCACCATCGAAAGTACAAAATCCTGGTGGCACCCACATCACCCAAGTCTCTACCAGTAGTTTTGAACTGGGTCCAGTCTTGGAAGGTGCAGAGGCTGGGATGAGCACGGGGCAGTGCCGGGGGCAAGTGGGGCTGGGACAGGGGAGCAGCTGCACGCTTGGTCGATGAGCTTGGGCAGGGGGGTGGCCCTTTCCCAGGAGAAAGCTCTCAGCTGGAGCACCTTGTCACCCTGCGCTATAAATAGCTGGGAAAAAGCCCAGGCAGGAAGCGGTGGATTTTAGGAAGGGCGAGGGGAAGGGCTCGGTCTCAGCCTTGCCAAGTCTCGGTCACGCGGGAGGATGGCTCCTGCGCCATGGAGGAAGCTGAAGGCAGCGATGAGGGTGTTGATACGGGGCTGTGCTCTGCTCCACGGGACCTCAGTGCTGCCTGGGAGCTCCTTTGGCTGTTTTCCTGGCAGGAGCTGGCCAGGCTGGAGAGGCAGCTCCATCCTCCAGGTGCTGGGGATGAGATATGCCTTGGCTTTTATGGGAGAGCCTCATGCTCATGAGGGTACAGGCTTTGGAAGTCACTTAGCAGATGTTAGGAGGGATAAAAGCACACAGGTCTGCCCATTTTCAGACAGGCTGGGACCATCCAGATGCAGAGTTTGGGACTGCGATGTTGGTGATCCTGACAAATACTCGTCTTCGTTAGCAATAGACTTTGTTTAGGGGTTCTGAGGCATTGGAAGGGGTTGCCCAGGGCAGTGGTGGAGTCCCCATCCCTGGAGGGATTGAAGAGTCGTGTAGACATAGTGCTGAGGGACA
>NW_010313749.1:4555-4906 GCF_000700745.2 Antrostomus carolinensis
GTCTTCCCTGTGCCAGTGCCCGTAACGTGACCCGTGTCTCACAGGCATTTCTCGGGAGCGGGTGCGGGACGAGCCTTGCAGGATGTCACATTTCCCGCTGGGGCAGCACATGGGAACTGCAGCCCTGTTAATAACAAGGTGTGCCCCATCCCTGCCAGTCCCGGGAGGAGGGAAACCAAAACAAGGGAGGATTAAAAAAAGCCCTGGCTTTGCTGCGTCTCGCCTTGCATTGCTTTCATTCCAGGTTTTGCTACGGAGTTGAGCTGGCTTGGGTTTTTTTTTTTTTTAAGTGATCCCAAAATAGCTGACCAACACAGCCCCACGCCGTCCTCCTTTGCAGCTGCAGCTCCG
>NW_010313749.1:4975-5463 GCF_000700745.2 Antrostomus carolinensis
CAGCATCTGACGTGCAAAAAAGGGAAAAGTCACAACTTTCTCTTTGAGAATAGCCGTGTTGGGGACAAGTACCTGGCTCCTATATACGTATTTTGTAATAAAAAGCTAAATGCGGCTTTTCATATCTGAGTTTCCCCTTTGGGAAGGATGTCTGGGCTGGAGGACATGGGGATCTGCTGTCTTTCAACGTCACTTCAGTAATCAAAGTCCTGCAGACGAAGCTCTCACTTCAGATGCTGAGGGCTCGGGCTGGTGAGGACACGCAGTATCGTCTCCCTGCTTGTGGCCAGCCCGGCCTGCTAATTACTGAGCCACTGCTCTCCACAAACCCTGCCTGCGTCACAAGCCCAGCATCAAGGGGAGCCAGCGTGAGTCAGACTTGAAAGCCCTGAAAAACACGGCCAGGCTCAGAGCTGGCAGAACCCGATGCAGTGGGTGAGGAGAGGAGCAGGGGCCGATGTGAGGGTGCTGAGCCCTGTCCCTGCCCG
>NW_010313749.1:5526-19101 GCF_000700745.2 Antrostomus carolinensis
CCGCCGCAGCCACTGGCCCTGCTCACCCACAGGGACACGCAGTGCCATGGAGGATGGAGCTGGGCAAAGCTCTCTGGGTTACACCCACCCTGTGCCCTCCTGCAATGCCTGGTCCGTGGCACTTTGGGATGGGAGGAAACCATCCGGTCCCCTGCTGGTGCCACAGCCCGGGGAGGGTGTTGCTGGGTCAGGGTACAGCCGCTTGCTACTTCTCACGGGGCTGCTACTCCGTGCCGGGTACCCCACAGCCAGCAGAACCTTCCCGCGGTGACAGCCAGTGGCACAGGGAAGCAGCAGAGACAGAGCAGAGCTGCTGGTGCAGGATCAGGCCCCTGTCCCTGCCTGACCGGCCGTTTCCATCTCTGTTTTACAGAGAGACAGCAGGATCTGGAGAGCTGAAGGAGAGATGTGAGACACAGCACAGCCTGTGTCTGGTGAGAGAACAGGGTTCAGTGATCCAGATCCGATCCCAGATCTGATCCCAAACCACAGAGAACCTCTTACTGCTGATCACAGACCCATGGAATGGTTTGGGTATGAAGGGACCTTAAAGTTCACCCAGTCCCAACCCCCCTGCCATCAGCAGGGACACCTTCCACTAGACCAGGTTGCTCAAAGCCTCATCCAGCCCAAAGCCTGATGCTGCCGATCAGGGGGGGTCACCCTGCAGCAGGGTGTCCTCCCTGGGGGGTGCAGGCAGCGGGGGGACAGCAGCACCCTCCCGTACAGCCAGACACTGCTGGTGCTCAGAGCTGAGCCAGAATTGAAATGCAGACAGCAGCGGTCTGACAGCAAAGCTGGGGAGAGCCCTCCCGACCCGTGCGTGCCACCGCCGGTCCCTTGCTGGAGGTGACACGTGCTCTTGTCTGGCGGCAAAGCGGTTTATTTGCAGTCAGGCAGAGGCGTCTCTGGCAGACAGAGATTCCCCAACGGCGTTCGCTTTATTTGAAGTAAAACTCTGATATAAAACCCGTAGTAGGTGGCACAGGCTCTCAGCCACAGCGCGGCTGGGCTGGAGGGCAGGATGCTCTGCCACCCTTGGTGGTGGGTACAAAGCTGGTGCTCCCCTGACAGAAAGTCACTGTCATTAGGTCACGTTTCAGAAGTGAGCCATGTGTTGTTAGGATGCCCTGTCAGATGTTGTTCTTCACTGTGAGGGTGGTCAGACACTGGAACAGGTTGCCCAAGGAAGTTGTGGATGCCCCCTCCCTGGAAGTGTTGAAGGCCAGGCTGGATGAGGCTTTGAGCAACCTGGTCTAGTGGAAGGTGTCCCTGCTGCTGGCAGGGGGGGTTGGAACTGAATGAGCTTTAAGGTCCCTTCCCACCCAAACCATTCTATGATTCTATGATCCTACGGGGGTACAGTCAAGGAGACCTTTCATACATGGTGGAGAACCCACACTCTGAAAGTCAGCCCCATTTGGGCTGCTGCAGGTTGGGCACCTGACACCAGAGACACCCAGAGCTGGGGGTCAGCCAGTCCTGGTGAGATACCCCACCATGCTCTCATCTACAGCTGTCCTGCCCCAGCATCCCCAAAGAGCATCCTCTCCTCTCCCAGCACTGAGAGCTCCTCCTCCGCCTGAGCCAGAGGTGACCTTGAGCCAGGGACTGAAATGCAAACCTCAGCCTTGAGTTTCAGACAGCTCTGAGTTTCCAGTCTTCAGATTGGGGTTTCTGGTTCTCCTTGATAGGAAGAGAAACAGCAACTGGATATTTCAGTCCAGCCCCTGTTGCACTCCTGCCTGGTCTGCAAGTCCTGTGTGTGCTGCCCCAGAGGAACAGGGTATCTCTTGGAGAACATGTCCTTCTGTCCCACCATGGCATGGCTATCAGTGGATGATCAGAGGAATCATAGAATCATTGAGGTTGGAAAAGACCTCCAAGATCATCAAGTCCAACCGTCAACCCAACACCACCAAGCCCATAAAACCATGTCCTGAAGTGCTATGTCTATGTGTTTTTTGAACACCTCCAGGGATGGTGACTCCAACACTGCCCTGGGCAGCCTGTTCCAATGCTTGACCAGAAAGAAGCAGCAAACACCCTGTACAGAGAGAGAGACACTTGCAGCTTGCAGCCACCTGAAGACGAGGATGGCCTCACGTCTGAACTGTGTCTGGAGGAGCCATGAGGACTCTGTGCTGTCTGAGTTTGCCTCATCCCCCCCTGAACATCTTCTCCTTTCCACCTCTGCAGCCACCTGTGGCAGTGAGTGGGGTAATCATCTGGTGTGGAGATACCTCCAACTGGTGACTGCAGGATGGAGCTGCAGCAGACAGGACCAGGTGTCACATCCAAGCTCCCAGCGCAGAGGGAAGCGATGGCAACAGCAGAAGAGGATGGGAGAGACAAACAGCTCCGTCCTGTGTGCCAGCGCTAACGGGGGAGGATGTGCTCCAAATACCAACCACACGGCAGCAGTCGCTGCTGGAGCAATGAGGTCCCTGCTCCCGGCAATACGGAGCTGATGGAGCAGAGCAGAGAGTCCAGGTCACATCCAGGGGAGCCGTTGAGTTTGTCTGACCATGTCTCACCCTTTAACGCTCTGCACAAAGGTGCAGTGACTTGGAAATGTGAATTTTGGAGCCTGAACTTTAATCATCTCAACTGCTTCTGCCTGGTTGCACTTGAAGAGGACAGCATCCCAATGTCAGCGAGGAGCACCGCTGGCCCTCCAGCTGGGGCTGACGAAGACCGATACGCACGCTGGGCCAGCTGAGAAGATCTTCCTGAAGCATTAAATATGGAAAGTGTGCTTCCAAGCAGTGTCCCCTTCCTGGGAGATGAAGGACACACGATCGACACTGTGAGAGACAGTGTTTAATATTTATCAGCCCTACATCACGACATACCCAGAGGCATTGCTGAAGAGCAGCCAACCTGAGTGGCCACCGTGAAGGGTCCTCCCCAAAATGCTGGTCTCAACCCGCTGACAGGAGGCTCTGGGCAGGGAGTGGGGGCCATGATGTGCCCTGGTTCCTGCCTCTCTCATCCAAATGCAAGGTTGCCTTGGAGACACTGGGACACGCTCCATCCTGGTGGCTCTGATGGCTCTAAGAGGAGCCTCCAAGGGTGTCATCCCTACCTTGTTGAGTGGCATCACCCAGCCAGCAGGTCATCCTGCTCCTTACCAGGCATTGAGATCAGGGTTGTCGTGGTGCCATGGGGCAGTCCCGGGCACTGCAGGGGTGCAGGTAACAATATAGAGATGCCCCCGCACCCCGCAGAGCCCACAAAGCCCTCTCTGTCCTGCGTTTGAGATCTAAGCTCAAACAATGAGGGTAATGGACAGGAAATTAGAGATAAGTAGGTGGTTTGACAGGATTAGGGATAAGCAAAAGAAACATAATTATGTGATAGCTGCTATCGGACAAGGGCTCCTACGAAAGGGAATGTAAATGACCTAAAAAAAAGCACTACAGCAGATCAAACAGCTACACTCGGCAGATAACAGCCCCAAAACACGGGGTATAAATATTTATCACAGATGAATTCTCCAAACACTCCCTACTCACCATCATATTAACAATAGATGGGATTGAGGATAATAAAGGCTTTTCACAATCTTTTTTTCCCCCCCATTTTTTTTTTCCTGGGGCCTTTATACACATACAGCTGTGTATGTGTGTGAGAGATAGCGAGCGTGCCCCTCGGTGTGAGGGTGGAGGGGGTGTCTGGGGGTCCTGGGCTTATCCCAGCTCCTTGGCAGCTCCCCATCCTCACCAGCTGCTCTGATGATGCTGGGGCAGCTCAGCCTGCACTGGTTTGGAGCATCCCAGGGAAAGGCAGGACTGACCCACGCTGCTGCCCACAGTCACGGCACACCAGAGTCCTGCGCTGACTGCGGTGGTCTGAAATATTGAGGTTGCCATCTGGGTGGTCAGCAAAGAGGACTTGGTGACCCCTTCCCAGGGAAGCACCGGAGCCCCAAAGCCTGACTGAAGCCTGGGTGGTTCCTGCTGCTCCTCTCTGCTGAGTAAGGAGAGGAAATCCATGAATGGTGGGCACGTTCCTGTGGAGCCATTGGGAAACCTCTGCCTGGAGTGAGAGCAAGGCTCTCTTTCCTCTCTGCAAAGCACATTGGAGACGTGCAGCCCTTCAGCACAGAACCCCAAGTGTGGTCCCCCCAGCACAGATCCCCCCACACGCTGCCCCTCAGACACCCTGCTCATCTTTGTGATTTATTCTGGTTGTTGTTATTTATTTAACAAGAAGGGACACAAAACCTCCAGAACCTGGGCTTGCAAATTATCGAAGCCCAGGAAATGAAAACTCCATGGCAGCATTAATTGGAGAGCTTTTTAATTAAAATCAGCTTGTTTCCTGATCAAAGATTAAAGGAAGGAAGAAAGCTGAAAGAAAAAATGGTAATAAAACAATTCCCTCCCTGCCCGTCTCTGGATTGACGAGGTGAGGGCTGAGCACCCTGCGCCATCCCCGCTGCTTTGCTCTCAAACCTGTTACTGAATCACCTGGATTGGAAAAGCCCTTGAAGCTCATCGAGTCCAACCATGAACCCAACACTGACCAGTCCCCTATGACTAACCCATGTCCCTCAGCACTGTGTCTACACGACTCTTCAATCCCTCCAGGGATGGGGACTCCACCACTGCCCTGGGCAACCCCTTCCAATGCCTCAGAACCCTTTCAGCAAAGAAATTCTTCCTCACATCCCATCTCAACGGCCCTGGCCACAACTGGAGCCCATTTCCTCTTGTCCTGTCCCTTGGGCCTTGGTTGAACAGACCCACCCCCGATCTCTCCACCCTCCTCCAAGGGACTTGGACAGAGCCACAAGGTCTCTGGCACCCAGGTGTCTTCTCCCTTGTCCCCTGTCCTGGTCCCTACAAGCCCTCCTGCTCTGCACACTTACCTGTCACCGTGAGCAGAGGGCACGTTGCCCAGGGAAGAATTATTCTCATCTCAGCTTTTTTTTAATGAGAATTAAATTCTGTCAGAGAAGTTAACATGGCCTAAAGATTTACCTGCTGTGACTGACTGGCACTCAATGAGGCTAAACAAAGTCTATTGCTAACGAAGACGAGTATTTGTTGCGTTGGAAAGGCTGATGTCCCCAAGGCTGCTGCAGATCACAGTGGAGGAAAAACCAGGCAGAGAAATGAGAATGAGAAGAGGAAATTCTTTAATCAATATTTATGAATTGGCCAAAAATCTGCAGTTTCTTAAGTCAATAATTTTGGTCAAATATCTTATATTTTTTTTTTTTTTTTTTTTAATGAATGTTGTAACTGAGCACAAACCCCAGGAACAGGAACTGGCCAACAGGAGAGACGGGGAATTGACTGCAACGGAGATAGATGGGAGACTTTGAAGTTTAGCAGGTTGGTGAGGGAAGGTGAAGGCATGAAGGACAAACCTGCAGCTGGCTGGGCTGTGGCTGCTGAGGAATAGTTCTGAGATGAGGCAGAGTGAGAGCTGTGGGGGTGATGAAGGCTCATTGCCAGCTCACAGCAGCGATGGACGGTGCTGGCAGCAGCTTGGGGAGGGCAGGAGTGCTTGGTCAGCATCTCTGGGCTCCAGCATGGTGCTCTGCTGGCATGCAAGGCTGCTGAGGAGTGTCTCGGTCCGATGGCAGCCCCCAAGGATTGTCACACATCCCAGAAGATAAATGTCTTGGAGCAGCTTGGCCTTGGCCCCATGAGTGCTGAAGCTCCTGAGCATGGGGAGAGCCCCGTGGTGGCATCACTGGTGGCACCGGGATGGGGTGCAGGGTGAGTCCTGCATCCTCTGTCCATGCAAAGAGCAAAAGGGGTGACCTGGCCATGCAGAAAAGGGGAAAAAAAGATGATCCGTGATTTAATTGAGGAGGAATTAGTGTCAGTCAGCACGGCTGTGTGGAAAGAGATCACACCAAACAAGCCTGGCTTTGTTCTGTAATGAGATGAGATATTTGGTTGCAAAGGTGGCCAAGCAGATGTAGCCCATGGGTCACCCACAGGTGTCTGGGATGTGCTCAAGGTGCTGGGGAGCAGCCAAACCCACCCAGCTGCACCCAGGACCAAGGCAGAAGAGGGCTCCTTTGGAAACCTTCACCTCTTTCTGTCACCCACCGCTCTGTCACATGTGGCACCTCTTGGGTGGGAGCAGAGACCGGCAATGGAGAGCAGCAAGGATGAGATGGAGGAGGGACCCGAGCAGGAGCTGCCCACGGGGGGCTGCAGCACAGAGATGTGGTGGTGGCACTGGGCTGGCACTGGGCTGGCACTGGGCTGGCACCCAAACATCTGCTCATTCACTCCCCCCACCCAGGGGACAGGGGACGAGAATTGGGGGGAAAGGGAGAGGAGCCTCGTAGCGTGAGAGCAGAGACATTTAATCATTAAAATAAAAGGAAACTTAAAATAATACTGATACTAAAATAATAATGATATTAGTAATAATAATAAAATATGCCAATGAGTGACACCCAGTGCCATTGCTCACCACCCGCCCACCAAGCCCGGCCCGTTCCCAGATCACGATCCCGCAGGAGCCACAATCCCGACCCGAAACCGCAATCCCGGGAGAGCCAGAGCCCGAGCCAAAGCCAGAGAGAGCAAGAGAGGAAGAGCCCCTCATGGATCTCCTGCCCATGGGGGACAGGAGATGGAACAGCCCCTTGGCAGAGCCCAATGCCCATGGAGCTGATCCATGGCAATATTCCTCACCCCTGAGATCTTGCACCTGAAACCAGCAAAACACAAAGTCCTTCAACTTCCAGCAACAACTGAAAACATCAGTGTGTGATCAATGTTCTTCTAACAAATCCCTGACCAGGAGAGGATGAAAGCTGTAGCCAGGGGAGATGATGTGACATCTCCAGGAGGCTCAGCCATGTCCCAGACTAGGCTATCCTCTGTCCATCATCTCCCCACCACTCTGCCGTCACAGTACTGGGCACACCCCTGCCTTCTGCAGCACGGGAACCTCTGATAGACATCACTGAAAGCCAGGAGGGATGGACAACCTCCAGAGAGACTGTTCAAAGAGCCCTTTGGCTCTCAGACTCAGAAATAAAAAATTGTGGTTCATTGAATACAGAATCCAGGAAACCTAAGCAGCCCAGATGTCTCCTCTGGAGGACACTGGACGTGGCCGCCGGTCTCCATGGGGCCCTGGAGCTGCTGCCCAGTCCAGTCCCAGGCAGTGGGGCTGGGACAACCTGGCCCCCACAGTAAACCCCATCCTGACGTTCCATCTGCAGCAAGGGGGGAGAGTGAGGGGTGGGATGTGGGGGTTTCTTATTAACTTCTGGGAACTGGAGCTCTTCTCTGCGTCAGGGATATTATTTATGTGCACGAGATGCAGGCTGATTATGAGAAACATATTGATTGAGGTTTCACAGCTACTGAACACAGTAGATCTGTATCGGTTACACCACAGCCCAAACCTGTATCAATGTGTTTCTAATAATCAGCTGGCATCTCATTAACATAAATAACTGTCTTCTCCCATTTGGGAGAGCAGCTCCGTGGCTTCCCAACTGCACGTCACCCAGATGCCAATCGCTTATTAGAACAATCTTTCCGCAGGTCTCAGTCTCGGGGAAAGGTGGTGTAGTAAGACATCACTTGTTACATAGTTGTTAGACCTTGGAAAATATGTTTTTAATCAGCAATTAGGACTTAATTAACATGCTGAAAATATCATTTTCCATCTAAATGAAGCTTTTACAGGAAATCTGGAAAGAGAGGTGGGAAGAGGCAAGCAAGTGGAGCTCGGGTGATAAGCTGAAATCCAAATGACACGTTTGAAAGGATCCCTCACCCTGTGCCTGGGACAAATTTTTGATCTCACATTGATCCAGCTCCAGAAAAAATGATGGTGGCTGGGAATCGTTCCCAGCAGCAGCAGCAGATCAAATCCGGCCCTGCAGCCCCAGCAGCCCCTGGTTGAGTTGGAGGGTGTCAAGCTGGGGCAGCCCTGGGGTTCAGCCTTGGGGGTGTCCCCTACAATGACCTTGTGTCCATCTTGTGTCCTCGTGTGCTCCAGCAGCTCTGGCCTTGGGGCCAGATCCAAGATGCTTCTCAGATGCTCCACATTAAAACAACCTCCGTGATGTGTTTCCACTTTCCTCCAGAGGAAATGGCAGCGGCCCTGCGGCCACCCCTTCCTCAGGGTGTTTCTTTGAGGCATCACTCTCATTCCTCCTCCTGCTCAATCCTCCTTCAAGTCCCCGTCTCCTCGTGGCAGACCCAGCCCCGCACGGCATCGCTGCTTTGCAGGCAGGTGTAGGGATTCAGGGCTTTAATCTCCAGCACGATGTGTTTGTCCTTTCATTTCTCAAGTGGTTGGAGAGAATCTTGGCTCGGCAGCAGGATCGTTAATGCAGAGCAAACAACAGGCTCTTTAGGTCCTTTTCAGTTAATCACCATTGATCCGGGCTGACCTTTCTGTCCTCCCCTAATCCCAAATCTGGATGCTGCTTTGCATTAAGCCACCTCGGAGGGAAGGTGTCGGAGGAGATAAACCCCTCGCTGCTGGGGCTGCCGGCTGTGCCGCAGGGCACCGCACGGGCTGTTCCGGGCAATTCATCCCCGTGTCCTCTGAGGAAGAAGTTCTTCCCTGTGAGGGTGGTCAGACACTGTCCCAGGTGCCAGAGAAGCTGTGGCTGCTCCTCCCTGGAAGTGTTGAAGGCCAGGTTGGATGAGGCTTTGAGCAACCTGGTCTAGTGGAAGGTGTCCCTGCTGCTGGCAGGGGGGTTGGAACTGGATGAGCTTTGAGATCCCTTCCCACCCAAACCAGTCTGGGATTTAAAATTCCTCTTTCCAAGGAGGCTGAGCAGGGTGCTGCCTCCTGCCCAGGGTGCTGGCGGGGGCCTCCTCTCCCCGTGTAGGACTCCCCGTGTAGGTGGTGGGTACCCACCCACCCTGGCAGGCAACACTGGAGAAATCTGGGGATTGGAGAATGTTGGATAGAGCTTGACAGGTTTTATTTCCCTGATACCAAATACAGCAGCGATGTGAGGAGAGAAATAAAACCATTTGTGAGTGTGAGTTAAATTCCAGCAGTTCTTACCCCGCTGGAAGTGACAGAAATGTTCAAATAACCAAAATGTTTTGAAATGCAATACCGTAAGGGTGGGATTTTTTTCCCCATGTTAAATCAGTGTTTTTATTTCAAATAAATGGCCCAGATTTTAGAGAGAGAGGAAAAGAGTAATCTGAGCAGTAAACAAAATCCATGCTGCCATGTACAAACAAGGTGGTGGGGGGCTGAGGGGGGGTGCTGGTCTTTATTTTCCTGTGTTAAATAGATAAGAGAGGTGCCTGGATGTGCTTCCTGGGATGGGGCTGAGCAGACCTCACCTCTGCCCATGACAATGACCTCAGGAGAGGTGCTGTCACTGGAGATGTGTGTCTGGTGCCTTATCCAGAGCTTTGCCCTGAGTTTTGGTAGGAGATACACTCTGCCTCTCCAGCGTCTTCCTGCCCATCATACAAGGGGAACACATTAAATACAATGGTCTGGAAGCTCCCAGAGGTGTTTAGGATGGGCTGTGCTCCTCACTGCCCAGGCATCGCACCGTCCTTGTCCCCACTGCCCCGGGACCCACCCTGCCAGGGGACACGTGTCCCTGCTGCACCAGCACCCTGCTGTCACTCCCTGTGGGACACGAGCCCATGCTGTGCCTGGGGTGCACCTCCCCTGCCCAGGTTACAGGAGCAGGATCACAGCTCCTCCATCCGTCCCTCTCCCCACCCCATTCCAGTGCCCACCATGACACAGGGTCTCCTCACCCAGTAAGCTCCTAAGAAAAGCTGTTTTTTTTTTTCTTCTGGGACAGCTTTTTGTTGCATTTTAACCCTTCTGCTTGCAAAAAGGCAAACGTGCTCCCCTTTTGCACCTCGAGCATTTGCTCTGAGCTTGGTCAGGGCTAAACCAAGCCCTTAGAGCAGGCAGCTGCCAACCCAGTGCCAAACTGGGTTTGGTGCTGCCTGAAACACTGGTGGGCACTGGGGCTGCAGGGGATGTTCCCCAGCACCCACATGAGCAGAAGAGCAGGGTCCATGCCTAGAGTTCATCCCCAACATGTCCCATGCAGGGCTGATGAGAAGGTGACATAATGATCTTAATTAATTGACCTAATTAAGTTCCCAGCTGGTGGGAATTTGGATCTCACAGCAGCTGGGCTCTCCATGAGGGAGGTGATAAAAGCTTCAATAACCAGAGGAGTGTAGGGTTTGGGTGGCACTTGCCTTACCACCCACTCCTCCAGTGGGGTTTGGTCTCCATGTGTGCATACAAGGTGAAGCTGGGCAGCACCCCAAGGTGACAGGAACATGAGCTGCAAAATCTTTGGCTCCTGCTCATTCAGGCTGGTGCTGGGTCCCTTCTGGGTGGCTCTGTGTGGGTGCCCATCTGCCCATCACCTCTGCCAGAGCCTCTGCTCAGCACCTGTCTGTTCCCCATCCTGCCCGTGCTCCTCCACACGCCAGCATCCCCAGCCCATACGCAGGGCCCTGGCTGAGGGGAAGGATTTTTTTGGTTCTATGCAGATTTTTTTTATTGCTATTGCTTTTTCTTTTCCAACACACTCTCCACATGGCTTTCCCCCTTTTTCAGCTCTGAAATGGTGACAGCAATCTGTTTCACTGGTGCTGCACGGTGCTTGTCAGTGAGTGATGCTAAAATGAGTGACTGGAGCAGGAGGGATGTGCCAGCGAGTGGATGCTGGTGCCCAGCTCCCCCGGAGCGCAGGGACAGCTGCTCCCTCCACCGAATGGCTGCAGAAGGATTTTTCTTTCTCTTTTTTCCAAGCCTGGTCCCTGGTGGACTCATCTCTCATCTCACCACTTCCCGAGAAGTGCTCTGCTTGGATGCTGCTTTAGCGATGCAAAGGAGAGTGCGGCCGGTGGATGTGTGAATGTGGCCACTGAGGTTTATGTGCTGGAGTTATTGTTGGCTGGTGGTGCCTGGGATGGTGTTGGGTGAGCTGTGTTGGGAAGAGCCTGAGGAAAAGGCTTTTTATCATCTCCAAGTCCTGTCTGTGCTGTCTCTTTGCTTTTCCTGTCACCAGCGGAGTTTCCTTGAACTCCTCCTGGGTGGGAATATTGCAAAGAGATCCAGGAGTTTCCAGCCTGGATGGGACTATGCAGGACAGGGGTGCAGGACTGGGATTTGCTGGTTTTGGTGGTGTGAACTGAGCTGCCATCCACCTCCTCTGCACATCTTCCAGCAGCACTTCTAGAGGTATAATAAATAGCGTAAGAAGAAGTCATTTTAATTGAATATATCAAATGGCTCCTTTCAAGCTGAAGCGCACGGGGTGTGACCCAGCCATTGACATACAATCCACGATAAACAAACAGCAATTACTCAAACATCATAAAACCAGACTGTAAAAGCTATATAAAACTCAGGAAACACTGTCAAAGTAGCTATTAAACCACGTGGGAAGGAGAGATGAGCGTGGCTGGCTGTGTGCATCCATCTGGCCCTGGCCTGGCTGTGGATGGTGCAGGGAGTGTGAGAACAAGATGGGGCTGGGATGGGAAACCAGCCAGTGTGGTGAAGTGTCCCATGTTCTTCTAAGCAAAAATACCATCAGCACCACAAGAATAACAAACCAGTCATTGACTGGTCCCTGGAGGGAAGACTGAGCCCTGGCAAGAGGGGTGGTCCATGTCCTGTGCCACTGCGGATGCTCCCCAGCCTCTGCATCCCGAGCCACCTCCTTCCCTCAGACCAGCCTCTCCTCCACTTGCAGACCCCAATTTTCCTTGTTGAGCAGCTGAGATCCACGTTAGGAGTAAATAAATAAATAATCAGGCACAGCCAAGTCAGGAGGGACAGCCTTCTCTGCATCAGGCTGGAGCTTTCTACTGGCAGAATTAACTGGAGTGGAATTTTATCAGATTTTAATAACTGGTGAGAGCTGCCTGGTGCGTCCCCTGCGAAAGGCTGTTGTGAGACCAGCTGGAGAATAAATATCCGAGGCAGATGTGTCTTCCCCTTTCCAGACCCTTCCTCATGGGGCTTGTTGCCTTCTCCTTCTATGTGAAAGGAGAAACTTCAGTCCCACTGCCCCAGCTGCCTGTTTTGCCCCATCATCCCCAGCCAAGCCGTGGGGAGATGTCCCAGGATGTGGGTCCTTGGTCCCAGTCAGGGACTCGCTGAACTGGTCTGTGTCATGCATTGTCCAGCTCTCCCTTGGTTTGACAAAGCTGTCAGGACTTTGGGGTTAGGGGTTGTCTATTTTTTCTCTTTTTTGGGGTGATTCAGAGGTTCTTTCTGTGTTGTAGGAAGGTGCAGCAGGGAAGCTAAGCTGGCGCATCATGATTTACTCTACCCCTGGGCAGCAGCAGGGCTGCATTTTGGGGTCATCTCTGGATGCTGAAGCTCCAGCGTGCAACCTGGACCAAAGGTATCACCTCTCCATCAGCAACCAGTAACATTTGCTGAGGAACCAGCATCAGAAACTGGACATGCACGACCACCAGACTCCCCTGTGCACCCTTCCAGCTTCTGGCAGCTGACAAATCCAGGGATTTCCCAAGCCAGAGATGTTATCTGGATCCTTGTTTGTAGGAGCCCTTCACACGCTGCTGTCCCTTTGCCTTGGCTGCCCAGGCGGTGGCTTTGTCCTCAGCAGCTTCCTGTGGCAGAGAACTCCACAGCACATCTGGGCTCCCCACGATTAAAGATTTCCTTTGATTTGTTTGAAATCTGCTGCTGCGTAACTTTATTGGCTGTCCTGGGGGTTTTGTGTTCTGAGAAAACGGGAAGAATTGTTTCTTATTCCCCTCGTCTCAATTGTCCACCGTTTTATTGAACTCTCTCATATTTCCCCCGCTCTTTCCTCCTCAGCCATCTCGCTCCTCCTGGAATAAACTGCTCTGTTCTCCTGGTCATTCTTCTCTCCTTTCATTTCTCCCAGCGATTTTATAAGCCGTCTTCACAAATCCCTGGCACTCGAGTGTCTTCCACCCCCTCACCTGGGCTCCTGCTGTCCCCTCGCACTCAGGGCTGGACTTTCCCTGAAATCCTGGTCCAAGCCCAGAAACCGCCTCCTCTCCCGCCTGCTCTCCTCTGTTTCCTGCTAATATGAGCCTGCAAGGTCCCCTGCTGACACCACTAAATTGTCTTTTATTCCACAGGTGACCAAAAACCCGTGAGAGAGGGAAACTCTTTGGAAATCAACCCACATATACTATTTTTTTTTTCCAGTGAGAATGATAATGAGCACAAAGGAAACAAACCCCTCTGCTGCAGCGGGGGGGGGGGATGCCCTGGCTTTCCCCCTGGGTGAAAACCTGGGAATGTCTTGGGGATTGATTGGCAACGAGCTCTCCAGGCCAGCGCCGCGGGATGCCGGTCCAGCACCCAGCCCAGGATCACTGTGATTTTTCCGGTCGCCGTGGCAACTTGTGGCGTTTGATGCCAGTTTTGCTGAGATGAAGGGAGCAGAAAGCAACAGAGAATGTGTGGAGCTGGGAAAGAGCAGAACATCAGCACTGCTCTCCACCCCAGAAAAAGGAGAATGGGGACAAAAAGAGAGGGATTATAGAATTGTTTGGTTGGAAAAGACCTTTGAGATCATCGAGTCCAGCTGTACCTGTCCACTGCTGA
>NW_010313749.1:19143-24031 GCF_000700745.2 Antrostomus carolinensis
AATCCCTCCAGGGATGGGGACTCCACCACTGCCCTGGGCAGCCGTTTCCAGTGTCTGAAGAGGAGCGAGGCAGGAGCAGAGGCAAGGAGAGGACTGGGAGGATTTATCACACGGTTTGACTGTAAACACAAGCTGGGACTGAGCCTTTTGGGCTCCAAGAGCTGGAAACAAAGGGTGGGAGGAAGAGGAACTCGTGTCTTGATAAACACAAGGTTGAAAAGGTGATAGGGCGAGGGATTTGGGCTCCGAGAACTTTCTCAAACCATAAATTCTCAATAGGAGTGTTGAAGCCAGGAAACCTGAGCTGGCTTTTGGAGATATATTATCTCAGGAGCAGACAGGGTCAGTTCTTGGTCTCCTCCCTGATTCCCACCTTGTCTTTGTTGCGGTCGCAGTCTGAGCTCGCACATGCTCCAGTGTGCTCCTGCACCTGGGTGCTCGGATGGGTTTGGGATGTGTCTGGGCTGGGACTCCGGGCGCCCGGCTCAGCCTCGGGTGGGCACAGGGATGCTCTCCCTGGAAGTCTGGTCCAGCTCTGCCTCTCAGAACAGGGGATTCTAAACCAGAAGAGGTTTTTTCCTGTTTTTTTTTTAAACCAGAAGAGGTAGCTGTGATCATCCAATACGCAAAATGAGTCCTTAAAACCTTGCCTGAATCATCTGAACTGGGGTGTACTGGGATGTCACTGGAAAGAGGTGGCCAGGCTGAGGCAGCAGCGGTTGGGGTCCTGCATGGCAAGATGATGGCTGACCCAATCACTGCCCCTTCCCCACTGCAGCTGGGCACAGCCTTGCCCAAAGGCTCTCTGAGGCTGGGGAGGGAAAAGGGCAACAAGTTGAGAGATAACAATGTGATTTTTTAATTATTATTATTATTTTTCCTTTGTCATTGCTCAGCGCTGGGCAGTGGCCCTGGGGCAGGGTGTGATGCTTATGCCCAGTCGAGTGAGCAGGAAAAATCAACATCAGCTGATTATTTGAGTCCAACTGATTGCTCAGTAATGCAGCACTGGGGGGGAACACACAACCCTGACCCCTCTCCATCCATCCCTGATGCTTCCAGCCTCAGAGCCCAGTGATGGCCCAGCCTCAGTGTTATCTCCACTGCGTTATCTCCACTGCCTCCAAAAAAGCTGCTGGAGATTTTGGGGGCCTACAGCAGGGGAAGGTGGCACCCAGAGAGGCAAACAGTGAGCACAAACAATTAAACCACTTGCCATGAAGAAATTGCTCCAGCTCGGTGTGTGGGATCACCACCACACATCCGGGGCATGTTCCCTGTGCTGGGGACATGGACAGGGGATGTGGGCTGGGCTGGAAGAACTCCCCTGGGCTCTGTGATGCCGTGAGCTAAAGTTTTTCCTGGCCGCTTTGCTTGGAAGCAGTTTACAGTGATGGCCCAGCCTCGGCATTATCTCCACTGCCTCCAATAAAGCTGCTGGAGATTTTGGGGGGCTACAGCAGGGGAAGGTGGCACACAGAGAGGCAAACAGTGAGCACAAACAATTAAACCACTTGCCATGAAGAAATTGCTCCAGCTCGGTGTGTGGGATCACCACCACACATCCGGGGCATGTTCCCTGTGCTGGGGACATGGACAGGGGATGTGGGCTGGGCTGGAAGAACTCCCCTGGGCTCTGTGATGCCGTGAGCTAAAGTTTTTCCTGGCCGCTTTGCTTGGAAGCAGTTTAAGTGGTGTGGGACCAGAGATGGATCGAGGGGGTTGGGGGGTGCTTGTGTCCAGGAGGAACATTTGGAGGGAGAGGTGGGTTTCCTCTGCCTGGGAACACCCACTCTCCACCGAATCCCAGAATCACCTGGATTGGAAAAGCCCTTTAAGCTCATTGAGTCCAACCATGAACCCAACACTGACAAGTCCCCTATGACTAACCCATGTCCCTCAGCACTGTGTCTACACGACTCTTCAATCCCTCCAGGGATGGGGACTCCACCACTGCCCTGGGCAACCCCTTCCAATGCTCTTAGAGGGAGGTGCAGCCCAGCAACGGGAGCTTTGCTGGGAACCAGGGCTCTGTTGTCACTTTGCCAACTCCCTTGGTGACCTGGGGAGGGAAATGCTCTCGTCCATCAGCCGCCGTCGCTGCAGCAATGGCTCTGACATGAGAAGCTCCCGAGAGGGGCTGGCCAGGTCAGGCACCCGCTGCCCGTGGGCCAAAACACTGAGCAGGTCGGGGTGAAAAGTTCCCTTCGTGTTTCCTGCATGTGCTTCGTGTCCTTTTCTGCATTTGCTTCCCGTGGCTGCTCGATAGCGAGTTCTCTGGCAAAAGCACACACGGAAACAGCTCATTTAAAATGTAATCTGGCCAAGAACGAGTTATTGAAATTATTTGATGAATAATTTAGGATAACAATTAAAGTAAAAAAAAATTTCATAAATAGCTCATGAGCAATTCATGAACCGGAAGAAAGGCTAAAGTTTGTCTGATAAGTGCTTTGCTGCCAATTAGTCACAGAGACCCGGCCCTGAGCTGGCTTGGGCCAGAGGAGGGATGGCTGCAGCTGCACCCCATGCTGCTTGCCATGGGGCTGCCCCGTTGTGAGGGCACAGAGTGGCAGGCACAGAGGACTTGTGACACAGGGGACCTCCTGGGAGAGGGAGAGCTGCTGAACTCGCTGGGAAATGTGGCTTTGGCTGTCCTGAAACTATCTGGGAGTTTTTCCCAAGCACGGCTGCAGCCCGGCTGAGGAGCCCCAGGGCTGTGTGTGGCATCGCTGGTGGTAAAGACCCTTGACCCAGCACTGGAGAATCCCGTTTGGGTCCTTCTTTCACTCAAGGACACATCCCACCGAGCCTGGGAGACCCTCAAAACTGAGCATAGATGTTGGCTGGAGGAAAACTGTGCAGCAGTCCTGGGACAGAGCCATCCAGCCACAGCACTGGGGTCCTCACCCGCTCCTGGGCTGCTGCAGCCGGGCGTTCCCACCTCGCCAGCTCTCCCGCTGCTCCTCGGCCCCCCGACAGCAAACGCTGCAACAACAATAACAGAATCAAGTTTTATTTGAGCTGAAATGAACTGTTTCCTGGCTGCTGAAATGACCCATTCTCCCTCTCCCCTTGCTCCATGTTCTTTTCAGATCAAACAAAATCCTTTACTCAAAATGAAACAAAATGTTTCAATTCCCTTTTGGGTCATTTCTAGCAAAAAAAAAAAAAAAGAAAAAGAAAAAAAAGATGTGGAGGACCAGCGAGTGAGGAGCCTGATTAAAAGATTCAGTGTTCTCACTCAGTGCCTTTTCCAGGGAGTCTGTGTCTCCAGAGGCGAGAGCGGGTGTCCCAGCGCTGTGGGGTGTGGGAAGGGGTGAGCTCTGCCCCAGCCCACCCCCCTGCAAACCTCCCACCCAAGCGGCACAGCCCCAGTCTCCCCATTCCTTCACAGCAGGGCTGGGCCATGGGGGTGTCCCAAGAATCCTGGTGAAGATCCCATCTGTCCGGACAGCTGAGCTGCTGTCCTGGTCTGCTGGAGGATGCCTGGCTCTGGGGAGTTTTGCTATTAAAACCCATAATAAGCAGAAATTTAAAGACCGGGGCCATGCAGGAGCAAATCTCTGCCAGATGTCTTTGTCCCAATTAAGGCGGAAGAAGAGGGAGAGAATAGGCAATTAATTAGCTGGGAGCACAGGAGGTGTGGCAGTGAGTGAGTGTCACCGCATCCCCAAGGGCAGGACAGGAACATGGTGCAGCCCCAGGGACCGTCCCGGCAGCAGGAGCTGTGGGGGCTCAAGGCCACCCCTTCTCCTCCACAGTGGGTACCAACACCTCCGCGGGGTCCTCAGCGCTCCCCTGCATCCCCCAGCTCCCTGGATGGGGCCTGTTGCAGCAGAAGGAGACGGTGCTGCTGTGCCTCAGTTTCCCCAGCTGTGGGCTAACAGAGTGACATTGTCAATAGCCAGTGTTTGGTTGCAGCAGTGTTCTGGGAGGATGCTGAGAGCTGACATCTCAGCAGCAAATTTTCAGAGCTATTTAGATTGAGAATTGAAGATGTTGCTTCAGCTTTCCTGACTTTCTCTGCGAGCACTTCACCTCTTCCCAGGTGAGGAACACAAACCTTTGAGGAGGTTTTTATTTTTCAAGCTATTTCAAAGGGGATTTTTTGTCCTCATATGGGATTAAAAACAAACAAACAAACCCCAAAAACAAAGAAAATGGGAAATTTTGGAATTTCCCAGCATGGAAACCCCCTGTTTCTGGACTGGTGTCCTTTACTGGTGTTCAGAGAGCAGTGTGACTTGCAGTGGAGGTTCTGAGCCTGGTGAGGAGGGATCTGCCCAGCTTGACAATGCCTCTGGAAGGGAACAGAGCCTTTCCTTGGGACATTTCCCCCTTTCGTGGCACCACATTTTGCTCTGCAGAGAAATTACAGGATTCAGGTGGCAAGGGCTGAGAGCACCCCTCTTCGTGGTGCTCCCTTTGTGGCATGGAGATGGGGTTTGGGACCTTGGGGAGGGGGTGTCCCTGCTCCCCTCATCCCCACACCCCTTCCTGGCTTGGTGGGATTATGGGGGGGGCATCACCCACCTCAGGTCTGGGGTCCAGCTGGCAGCCAGCACGTTTACAGGCATTTCCAGGGTGTGAGTTTATGTAGATTTATGTTAAAATATTCCTGCATCTTCACTCCACAGTTATATTTATTGATTTGCAAATGCAAACCTTTGTTCTGCGTGCGGTCCGTGAGCCCGACGATTTGTCAGGAACTTCAGGTTGAACATTTCAATATCTTTTTTTCTCTCTTGTCCTCCACACACACCGTGTGCCCTCCCCACCCGTCCCCAGGCAGCTCAGCCTGGCACTGGAGAAATGTGAAACAGTGCCTGTCCCCATCCCCTGTGTCCCCATCCCCTGCATCCCTGACCCCTGTGTCCCCATCCCC
>NW_010313750.1:0-738 GCF_000700745.2 Antrostomus carolinensis
GATGTGAGGTAACTGGAGCGAGGGGCACCCAGGACCTGAGGGTGTGGGCCAGGCACGGTGCTGCCCTCATGCCGCTTTAGGTCAGTGTTAGCACCGCTGGTAACACCCCATCTCCATATCTGAGGTGATTTTTGTGCCATCAGTAGCTGGTTCTGCAAGTACAGAATCATAGAATCCCAGACTGGTTTGGGTTGGAAGGGACCTTAAAGCTCATCCAGTCCCAACCCCCCTGCCAGCAGCAGGGACACCTTCCACTAGACCAGGTTGCTCAAAGCCTCATCCAACCTGGCCGAGAACACTTCCAGAGCCACAGCTTCTCTGGCCAACCTGTTCCTGAAGTACCCGATGGTTCCTTCAAAAGGGAAACCCTTCCTAGTATAATCAATCTAGAGCATAGTCCCGTTATCTCAGTGCGTGACACTAAATATGCAGCCCAGGTCCCAGAAATACCTGTAAATGGGGTGTGTGCGCACACAGCGCCTATGCAAACGGCAGCAAGTGCAAAAGTGGGGTGTAACCACTTCATACACATCCCCACATGAAAGCAAGAATCTTGGCAGAAGGTTTGGCCTCGTGTTTGTACAGTGTTTGATCAAACCGCTACAGCAATAAAAATGGTGCAGTTATGAGTGGCTATAAAAGAGGTAAGACTGTGTGCACAAAAAAGGAAAAACAATCCTCATAAAAAATACAAGTATTGCTACATCTTTGCTGATGACACCAAATGGGGAGGAGCTG
>NW_010313751.1:0-2772 GCF_000700745.2 Antrostomus carolinensis
GCCAGCGAATCCACACAGTCCAATAAACTCGATTATCCCTTTCCTCCACTTGGCTGGAGGCAGGGCTCTTCTAATTTTGTTCATACTGCCCATCATCTACATATGAGTCTGAGCAGCTTGCATGGATTGGACCTCCAGTTTTTTCATTCAGATCTTGTAAATTGGGATCTGAAGCCCAACTACGCTGTTAGGAGAGCTGTCCACTGGAAAATGGAGTAACTTTCCTTGAAGAATCCCTTTTTGTGTTTGGTTTTCTTCACAATTTGTGTAGGCATGCTTCACATCCCATCCCAGTTTTTCTTATCATCTCCATGGTCAGGCAATTTGAGCCACAGTGCGCCCCATGGCATATGCTGTTTCTCTGGAGCAGATGAGCACTTGTTCTTTACAATGAGCAACACTTGTTCTTTACAACTTGTTCTTTACAGCTGAGACCTTGGTATGTGCAGGAGAATCAGGCATATTCTCTTTGAATTTCTGGAAGACTTGGGACAGTTTCTCTACAGCCAAGACAAAGGAGGAAGAGAATGTGTCTCTGTATGTCTGGAGCTGGTGAGCCATTTCATCCACCTTTGGTTCTTCTCCAACTTTGAAGCTCAGTATTGCCAATGAATTAGTATATGATGCTGGTGCATTCTGTAGAATCTTCCGCCACATGGCTTGTGTGCATGGGACTTCAGGTTGCTAAAAATCAATTCCAGCACAGCTAATTCTCTCAAGCACTGTACACTTTCTCTACAGTGTTCCACTTGTTTAGATGACATCATCCTTAAAGGAGAATATTTTCTTCATGCTTGACAGAAGTCAATTCCGGAGGTTGAGGATTTGTACCTGTCCTGGTTTTGCTAGGATAGAGTTAATTTTCTTTTTAGTAATTAGAAGAATAGTATTTTACTTTCAGTGTTTCAGTTCAGACTTATCATGAGAAGAACGTTGATAAAATACCAATGTTTTTAGTTACTGCTGTAGCTCAAGGCCACAGTGTTTGCTTCACAGCTGCATTAGGACTGGGAGGGGGGAAGCACAGTGAGGAGCAAAACCCAAAACTGGCATCTGGTTGTGCCAATGAAATATTCCATATCATATCACGTCATGTCAGTATATTAACCAGGGATGACCGGAAGACAGGACAATTCTCTCGGGGATCGCTCGGGCTCACTCTTCCTGGTTTTTGGTTCGGGACAGCCTCGGCTGCGGGATCGTTAGCTGGCACAGGCCGGGCATTGGTCAGCGGGTGGTGAGCACTGTGTATCACTCATTTGTATAGTCTGTTATCACTGTTGTTATCATTATCATTTTTCTTTTAATTAGTAAATAGTTTTTATCTCAACCCGTGAGTCCTTGCCCTTCTTTCCAAATTCTCTCCCCTACTCCCTGGGTGAGGGGGGGAGGGTGATAGAGCAGGCTGTGTTTGGCTGCAAGCTGCAAGCAAAAGGGTGAATCCACCCAAACCACCACAGTACCACTCTCCCAATTGCTTTGTCTATCCACTTTCCCTAGCAATGGATCCCAACTGCTTGGCTTCCCTACCGACTAGTTCCATGCTGTTGGCTCTGTTGTCCCAGCATCGGAGCATCCAGTCGGCAGTATGCTCCCCTGGATGATGACCAAGATTCTTTTGGATACCTCATAGCTTGCTGAGGCATAGGGTTCGGGTGATTACCTCTGGTTCTGGCTCCTCCTCTGATTCTCATGGTGGCCCTGGTTCCTCCTAATCCTTTAGTATGTGAACTGATTTCTTTGTGTATTTCTTCTGCTGTACAGGAGCAACTGACACTGGCTCGAGTTGGTTCCTGGTTTACCTGTGCTGCTTTTCACCAAGGTTTGAATACCTGTAGCAGGCTCTGGGGTTGGAGTAACTGCAGCTGTGCCTGTAGCAGGGGTTGAGGTGGCCGCAGTGCCCGTTGCAGGGGTTGGAGTAGCTCCAGTGTCTGCTGCAGCTGCAGTAGCTGTGGTGTCTGTTGCAGGGGTTAGAGTGGCCACACAGTACTGATATCTGCACCGAGTGTCA
The DNA here is from genome assembly GCF_000700745.2 of Antrostomus carolinensis. NCBI lineage: Eukaryota > Metazoa > Chordata > Aves > Caprimulgiformes > Caprimulgidae > Antrostomus > Antrostomus carolinensis. The sequence continues at coordinate 2,012 of NW_010313751.1, forward strand.
GTAACAGAGCTAAGCAAAAGCACAGTCTGACACACACTCAGTAACAGGGTGGTGCTAGTTTGAGCATCCCAAGGATATTGTAAATTATCGAGAGCTTTTATAAATGAGGGGAGAAGGAGAAAACAAAGGCAGATGTGCCCTTCCTGTATTGGCTCACCAAGAAAAAGGTGTAATTGGTGACAAGGCCCACCAGATGTCTCCCGAAGTGCGGAGATGCAGCCGGTCTCGCCAAGCTGCCCACCACTGCTGAATAGAGAGATTAAATCGGTCCCACTACCCATGATTTGATCATACTGAAAACCAGCACCTCACAGCACAGCACAATGAAAGCTTTAATCAGGAAAACAACATGGCTAATCCTAAACCAATGCCTAAAGGTGGTGAACTACGTATAAATACTGGCAAACAGTGTATACAGCAAGTAAGGTGCTACATAATACAACTCTAAAAATAACTCTGAGAGCCCAGAAGACAACATTCTGATCTGTGATGACCAAGTCAGAGGCCACATAATGAATGCTTATAGCAGATTTGTTTTAACACACTGTTCAAATCTGTCATTATCTCAACCCTTTGAGCTCTACATTGGGCATCAAAAAGGACTGTGGTGGTTTCACTTGGCTAGCAGTTAAACATGGCTGCATGCTCACTTTCCCCTCCTCACCCAGGGAATAGGTGAGAGAACTGGAGCGGTAAGGGTAAGAAGACTTGTGGATTGAGACAAAAACATTTTAAAATAATAATAATAGTAATAATAATAA
>NW_010313752.1:0-6474 GCF_000700745.2 Antrostomus carolinensis
TGCCCGGCAGCTCGGCGGCAGAGCGGTACTTACTGAAGGGGCAGTTCTCCTTCTTGGTGCCGCTGACCTTGCCGTTCTTCTCGATCTTGAGAAAGTACTTGTTGTAAGAGTAGAGCTTCCTCTTGCGCACGTCTCCTTGGAGGTGATTGTAGCTCCGCACGTGTCTCCCCGCACTGGAAGGAGAGGAGAAGGACGAGGGGAAGGAGGAGGATGATGAAGAGGAAGAGTTGATGGCCTCCGGGGACAGCATGTCCTGGCCGAGGTCATGGCAGGTGACAGGCACAGAAGACACCAAGAAGAGCAGCAGCAAGCAGCAACAAGGCAGGTGGGAAAAGGCTGAGGCACCATTTGTCAGTATCCATTTGCACATTGTACTGAAACTTTGGGAGCTGGAAAGTGTCTTATCAAATGAAACATACTGGAAGGGTAAAACCTGGTAAAAGGCAAGTGGAGAGCCGGTGGTTGCTGCTTCTGGTTAGATCCCTCTGAGCTCTGATCTGGCCTGAAGTAAGTGCACCAACATCCATAACTCAGGGGACAAATCGCCTCAGAAGTTGCTGCCTTTTAATCCTTCGAGTCCACCCTCAGAAAAAAAGAGCTGTTCGTTTTTTTGTTGTTTTTCTTTTTTTTTTTTTTTGTTCAAATAAGGGGGGGAGGAGGTGGTTGCTGTGGTTAATCCTCTTTCCTTTTTCTCTTCCCCACCCCACCCCGCCACATACACACACACTCCCCAACCTGGTTTGAGACTTCCCAGTAGTTATTTTGTTCTCTTCCTCACTCCTTTCTTCACCATCTTAGATGCAGAAAGGTCTGAAAAATAGATGACAGCAAAGTGAACAACAACAGAAATAAATAATAACCAGCGGAAAGGGGTGCTGGAAGGGATTTTTCACCCCTTTACACACACACACGCACTCACACTTTGTGGCTTTGCACCTTCTTCTGATCCCCACCCCCTTGCCTTTTTGCAAATCCCAAACCAGTTGCACAATTCGTCCTTTCTCACTGACAACCCCAGAGGAGGCAGTTTCTTTGTTTTGCTTTGAATTCTCCAGAACAGTATTATAAAAAAAAAAAAAAAAATCCAGAGAGAGAGAAAGAAAGAGAGAGAGGGAAAAATCCCAACTTGTCTCCCCTCCTTCCCTTCCTTTCCCTCCCCCTTTGGTTGTAAACAGGTTGGAAGCTGTAGCCTAAATGTCAGCGATTACAAGTCAGAGGTGGGATGTGCCTCTGGTGGTCAGCCCTTATTTGCAGGGGGTCAAGCAGCGGTGGGACATCTGAAACCCTTTTGCAGCCGGAGTGAGCGGTGCCTGCTGCGGAGGGAGCCCCGGGAGCTGCCCCCGCTTCCTCCCGGGCTGCCGCCGCCTTCGGCTCGCTGCTAATTGCGCCTAAGCCTTCTGCTCCTCGGAGCGCCGGCCACCAGCACGGCTTGGAGACTCCTGCTTTACTCATTTCCCTTTACTATTTTCCCTGAACCAATCTCCTCCAGGGAGGCTTCCCTCCCCGCTTTTTTTTTCTTTCTTTTTTTTTTTTAAAGGGGAAAAAAAAAGAAAAAAAAAGGAAAAAAATAAAGAAACTTGTTTTCTAGCAGTGAATTTTATTTTATTTTTTTGGCAGTGAAGTGCTTGAGAAAGCCACCTGGAGCTTGTTGCCTGCTAGATCGGCCCCTCCCCCCCGCCTCCCCTCGCTGGAGGAGGGGTTGGGTGGAGAGGTTGGAAAGAAGTATATACTACAGGCAGACCCTAGAAAGGCAGATTTTATGCTGGTCAGAGAGAGTAAAAAGGGAAGAGACATAATTAGCTCCTTTTCCTTTTTCTTTGCCAGCTTCCATGGAGGTCTTTCTCCCTCCTTTAATGAATCACTGATTTCTTGCTTCCGTTGCTGAAATAAAAAGTTCACACTTTAGCCTGTTCTTCCTTTTAAGCCTCTCAAGATTTATTGTGTCTCTTTCCCCACCCTCACCCTCCTTGTCTCAAAAGAAATCAGGGCCCTAAATGACCATTTTCTAATTGCTAACATGAGTCATTTACTGAATCATGCATCAGACTTCAAAGCAAAAGGGGCTTTACTGGGATTGCAAAGGTTTCCCTATAAAATCTGCCTGAATTTTTCTGCCTTTTTTTTTTTTTGACTAATGCAGTTTTCTTTGCCAGAAAGCAAAAATTTTTCCATTTTCAAGGCTATTTTAAAGCAATTTTTCAAGCTATTATTTTCCTGGAGGGACATCATGTTTTTGGTTTTGATTCCATCTCTCCTAAAGGATATGTCATTCCACATACTGAGTGTTATGACATCCATATTTCTAGCCTATCACTGAAGTGTCAACTTTCCCAGTAATTAACAGGCATCTTCCATATGATGTACTATCTTTTAACACCATAAGGGATCAGGGGCTGACAGGATATGGGCAGCATGCAAGACATTAAATTTTGGTTCAGTATTTAGTGTTGTAAAAATAACTGGTTTTGAATGCAAGTAGGTGGAACATTCACTAGGAGAATGGACTACAGAAACACAATGAATAGCTCAATACGTAAACCCAGAACTTTTTTGAAATAGAGGGAGTTTAATAATGCAGATCAGTGGAATGCAATGGAAAATCACCTATGCAACTGCATTTGGCGTTTGGGGTAAATCTTAATTTAAACAACAGAAAGTGCAGAAAAGAACAAATAGTTCTAAAATTAGACTGCTTCATTAGATTAGGATTTTAAATATATCGTTATCTTCACAACAGAAATTAGAAATTATTTTCTCCAATTATAGTGTTTATTCTGGAGAAAGTCGGTTCCTAAATTTATGTGTTCAGCTTCTGGGGGTGACATTTAAACAGCCTTAAAAATGAAACCATTTAATGTTAAAATCAATATGTTTTACGATGTTGTTTATGGTACTTCAGAGTATTTATTCTTCTTGTATTTGCACTGAGTGCAAAACATTTCAGAAATTTTTTTGTGAATCTGATTGAGGCTTTCCTTTTGTGGCAACTAATAAAAGAAAAAAAAGAAAACCAAAATGAAAAGCAAAAGCCTACTTTTTGGTGGATGCCTGACAGCTTACATCTATGTCTATAAAGCTGATATCAATGTTTGTTTGTTGTCTAGGTCATGAAGGGTTCAACGCCTTATTTCTAAAACTAAAGTCCTTTTGATTCCAGCATCTTAAATCATAAATAATTGCTGTAGCATCTTAAAATTATACATTTGAAGAAACTTTTTATTTTTCCTCTTTTTTTTCCTGTCAAATGCTGAAAAATACAGTGAATCAGCCTTTTAGGATCTCTGATGGAAAGAGAAAACAGTAGTTTGGGAGTCAAACAGATATATCTAACCCCTACTTATTAAAAAGATACATACTGTCTTGAATTTACTCAAGAAGAGTTCTGCTTAGACCTGTTTCTAGCTTGTGATTGGCTGAATGTTGGTTGTAAGATTTTGTGGTTAAGAATAAAACTCACTTATCCAGACTTTCATATGAAATCTGCTTCTGGCAGATGCAATATTCAGTGCAGTACTTAAAACTACTACAACGCATAGAGTCCTTTTCTATCCCGTGTGATGACAGGGAGGGCATTTAGAAAACAGAGTCCAAATGAAAAGCTGACATAGCTTTTTAGATTATATCTCATTCTTTTTTCTACTTTCTGTATAGCCTTTCTTTTATAGCACAGTTGAATCCCTAAATACCCCACTACTTTGTATTGTCAGGTCACCTCTTAGGTTAGCCTGAGAAAGCCTGAGAAAAGTTCCACAGGAAAGATGCACTATTTAACGGAATTCAATCTGTCCCAATAGATTTGAATCACTAACATAAATGTATGAATGTAGATTATATCTCTGTAATGAGGCCTGAATCATTCTCAGTTACTTCAAAGGACTGAAATTCAACCTTTCTTTTTAGCAGCAACAATCAGACCTTAATGGGTTCCTTTATTAATTGTTCCATTGCTAAGCTTGAAAAGCAGCTACCTTCAGTAGAGGTCTTAGACTAGAAATGGTACCTGCTGCTTCTAAAACGGTGTTGCTGTTTTGCCTTTTACTGCTTTAAGATTCTGTGAAAAGTTGCCTGTGCTGCAGTTTTATCAATGCTGAATTACATTGACCCACCCAGAATGAAATAAAGAAAACCCTTTCTAAAAAGTGTGCAAAAAGTAGAAAATATATTTTAAGAATTTTCTTTTCAGGCTGTTTTCTTTCCAAAGAATGTTTAGGGAAATGAATTGCACAGGTGAATTTTAATGAAAAACAGTCTAAACAAGATTTTTTAAATATATTTGTAGCAACATCTTATGTTATGTTTTTGTCTTGTGATCAGCAAGGAGGGATGTTTTGAGGGTTTTTGTTTGTGAATTTTGTTTTCATTGTTAAGTAGATTACTGGAATCAGAGAAGGAATATTTTAAGGTAGTTGGAATAGATTTTGCCTTATTTTCCCTTAGGCAAGGTGTTACCTTTTCTGGTGTTGTAAATAAGTTCTGTCTGTGCCTTTGTGCATTAATATAATCAACTCTCAGATGTTGCCAGACCCTCAGTTTGGGTTGCTAGAAAGCAATCATGACCATTTGCTGTTTACAGTATGATGAGAGATGAACATACATCTTCTGGTCATGGAACCCAATTCTGTTCTTATTCAAAGTGGTGGGAAGTTTGCCAGTGATTTCATTGAGAGAGATGTGGGCCACAAATGTCACTGCCAGAGAGACAGCTCTGCCAGAAATGAGGCAAGGAATGCCAAATGCCATTGATGGCTCAGATGCCTCTGTCTATATGCCAGTTCAGAACCACAGAACTTGGCAGTGTTGTAATACACTGGTCTTGGTTATAAAGAAAAGGCAGTGGTACACAGTGTCCACAATCACGAACCAGCAATGAGACAAGCTGTTTGATTTGAGATGCAGTGCTACTTGCTAAAATCATTACACTATGGAGTTCATGCCACCAACAACAGCAACTGAAGGCCATTGCATTTTATCTGAATAAAGTATGTCTTAAAACTTGAGAAAAAAACCCCCATAATTACAGTTGTTTTCTTCTGAGAAACCTTCAAAATCACCATCATTGTATTTATCTCTTTTTTTTTTTACCATTTCATGTACTTCCATGTCATTTAAAAAGTGTCAAAATACTAATATTATTCTAAATTTATGTATAGAATGAGGTATAAAATAAGCCCTTAGGTTGTCAAAGACCAAGACAGAAGGTGGTGTAAATCATCTGTATGTATGAAGCTGGAATAAGACATATAAAATCAGAATACTGTTTTAGCTGCCTGTGCTGGAATTTAGTAGTGTGTGGAGCATACTCCTTGGCTCCTCTGTGCATACTCCTTTCCAACTAAGCATCCAAAACTGGAGAAGAAGTTGAGCAGAGTTTAGCAGAGGTTAATAAAATGCTTGTTTCACTATTTCTTTTTTATTTCAAAATTACTGGCATTCCTAGGTCAGACACATGCTAAACGAGTCTGAGATAACCAAAATGTAGTTCAGTCAGAGCTGGTTCCACCCAGCCTACAGTCCCTAGTGAGAATGGCCAAGTGCCCTGCCCAGGCTGAGGCTAATCCCCAGGAAGAGTAAGACAGTACTTACTCTATGAGATCTGGTGGAATAATGAAGAGTTGGCTGGGCTAGTACTGACACTGGTGATAAGTAAAGGTTAGCTTGAATATACTCTGTTTTATGTTTTTCTTTTAAGAAACAGAATCAAAATATGGCAGCTCTCAGGACTGCACTGGTCATCTTCTTGTGGACAGACATTTAAAGTGTGGGACCAAGCAGGATTTACCTCATTATTTAAATTAGTAGTGTTTATTCTTCTTAAATGCTAATTATGGCTATTCTCGTAGAATATGTTTATAGTTATGCTATGTCTGACAAGGAAATTACAAAAAGTTGTATGACATTTGAAAATATCTGTATGATTTTTATTTGATAAATACAGCTATTAAAAAAAGAAGAAGAAATAAGTTAAAAAAATGCATTCTATGGAGGTCAGCTAGAGGAGACTACAGACCTCCAGACATTGGGCTGCAGTGCCATAAATAGTTATGTGCCTGGGTTGGATATTGACCGTGTTTAGTAACGGTCTGCTGGTAGCCAGTTTTGCATACTCTAAGGCTCAAACATAATTAAAAAGGCAATATTTTCAAGGAGTTACTTTAATCTTAGAGGATTTGTTTTTCTTTCTCATTTCGTACAGAACTACCATGAATGCAGACAACTTAAATAATCCTATGAATATGAGTGACTGAGAACAAAACTGTCAGAAACTGCCAGGAAGAAGCAAATGTCAGTCAGGTCTTTGCAGATTCTTTCTCTTTTTCTGCACTGAATCTTGTCTAAACTTAAATTTTCCATGGGCAAACCAGGACTCTGAGGAAGTACTTTGTGCATTCTCATACATCTTCCTTCCACATAAAGCTATACACCTGTGAGTTTTTCTTTCAATGCATAATACTGATGGTAATTGTTCCCACCCCC
>NW_010313753.1:0-4546 GCF_000700745.2 Antrostomus carolinensis
TGTACGGGCGCAGGCGAGGGACCCCGCCGAGGTGTCCAGGTGTCCCCGGCTTCTCGGCACCGGAAAACTCTCCCCAGGAGAGAGCGGCCGGCTGAAGCGGAGGGGTAAGTGCTGCCCCGCCAGCCCCCATGGAAGAGCTCACCTGCCGCCGCGCTCCGCTCTCGTCCGCTTCTCAACCCGACCGGCCGCTTTGTCGAGCAATCTTCGGCGGAGCGGGAGGGAACGCACCGCCTGCGGCTGCCCCCGTCTCTAAACGCTGGCACAAATGTTCAATATAAACAGCCCAGCACAAGCGGTACCCTGGAGAAAACGAACCAACAAACAAAACCCCACTCTGCGAAAGAAGTTTAAAGGAAAATATGATGCCTGTTTTACTGCCTGCTCTGAGTTCCACAGCGCTTACATCTCCACAGTTTTAAACCTCCCTGACATTTCAGAGAATCCTTCATATGAAACAGGAAAGAACAGAGAGAAATGACCAAATCTGCACGTCACAGTAACTGTCAAACAACCCTGGCAGTTGCCAAACTGTATGGAGGCAGAGATGACCACACAGCTCTGGTTCAGGCTTTTCAGATTACAACTGGTTCTGGTTCTGATATGCAAAGGTAGTGACCTAAATTCTTTAAAAAATTCCCTCTCTCATATAAGTGTATAAATGCACGCTTTGTTCTAACTGTAGAGTTAATCTATTTTTTGTAGTAAATTGTCATATATATAGGCAATATACACCTGAAAGGAAGATTCTTGAAGCCAAGACAAAACAATACTGTACTGCTGACAGAAGATTAATGTCAGAACTGCCTTTCACACTTAGTTTGGGCAAAAATATTTCAAATTTGATGGAAATCTATTTTTGCTGAAACATTCCTGATTTATCTCCTTACAAAGACACGCCTCAGTTGACTAGATTCAGAATGGACATTACTATTTCAGCTCCTGTAGAAAAATATTGCCCTAAAGTTCTGAATTAACTTTAAAAACCAGACACTCCCCCTATACCCTCTCAGAGAATCGAAGAATCACAGAATGGTTTGGGCTTAAAGGGATCTTTAAAGGTCATCTAGTCCTACCCCTGCAGTGAGCAGGGACACCTTCCACTAGACCAGGTTGCTCAGAGCCCTGTCCAGACTGACCTTGAATGTTTCCAGGGATGGGACTTCAACCACCTCTCTGGGCAGCCTGTTTCAGTGTTTCACCACCCTCATTGTAAAAAATTTCTTCCTTGCATCTAATCTAAATCTATTTTAGTTTAAAACCATTACCTCTTTACTGCAAGGTACTTTACTGCGTAAGAGTATAAGAAACACAAACTGTTTCAGTAGAGTGGACACATGAGAAAGGCTACTAGGGAAAAAATAAACTGAGAAAGAAGTTTTACATCCACAGGAAAAAGAAAGCCTCAGTGATATGCCCTTTTCCAGTCATGTGCTCTGGAAATTGAAGTTTCTCAGCCTGCTGCTCACTGCCTTGCCATGCCCATGGCTGAGCCAGCCCAGCTGCCTTTAGATGCCCCTGATACTCCTACCAGAGATTTCTGCCTCCTCAGATGTGCCAACATAACTACAGGTTTCATCCCTCCCTTGCTTTGTTCTTGTCAAAAGATCAGGGTTAGAACTGCTATTAGAAGAACTTAAATGGATCCCTGTCAATCCGACAGAGCCAGCCGAGAGAGGTAATTAAACATATAACACTTGCAGATCTGTGAGGAAAGTAATCTCCACCAAAAAAAACCAAAAAACAAAACAACCCCCCCCCCAAAACAAAACAAAACAAAACAAAACAAAAAACATCCAAAATACAAAACCCCAAACCAAACAAACAACCCAGTATTGGTCGGAGTCCTCTGAGAAGAAAAGTAAAGTAAAACGGGGCAAATGTAGAGTCAGGAGGCCAAAACCAAGGACTGTGGTTCATGTGTAGGGAGTGGATGTGTCTGTCTCAGGATGGAGTATCTGTGGAAAGGATTGTAGGGGAGGGGGAGAGAGGAACGTGGGTCATTGTGGAAAATCAAATAATCACAGGCTAATACAGTCCACAGATATATAAACACTAATACCAATAGAAGGGGGAGGAGGAGAGATACTATCTTTATTTGGAACAGGGAGTATGGTGCCCTGTTCATGTTTTTACAGCAGAGCAGAAATCACAGAAGGTTTAAAAGCAAATGAGAATTTTAAGACTGGCAAACAGGTATGTAGAGAGAGACAAGAGGGGGATATACATGACTGAATTTCTTTTCTTTAGCAAAGAAAAGATGAGAAGCTTTTTATTTCATCACTTTAAGAATATCAACATAAGGAAAAAAAAAAAATCTACATGAAAAAGCTCTTTGTCCAGCAGATGGTAATACAATTAAACTGACAGTCTGAAAACTGAATTAGAGGAAAACCACAGTGGAAGTAAGACATCATTTTATAGCTAAGGGCTTGGTGCTTAGTAGCCGTTGGAACAACTCACCAAGTTGAAAGGTAGGTTCTGCAACACTGAAACCATTCTTAAAGCAATTCAGATATTTTTCTAAAACATTCACGCTCAGCTGGGAATTAATTGCAAACAACATATTTTGCAATGTTTTGCAGAAAGGCAGCTGTCTCCTCACAGTTTCTTTACTAGATTTCTAATCCAAGAGAAAGCTGACACAGTAGTTAGGAGGTGTGGTACTTACCCTTTGGATGCAGCTTTGCATCGTACATTTTGATTTTGCAGGTAAAGCCGCAGAATGGAAATCTTTGAACTTATCGATAGTTTGTGATGCTGAGTACCTTGAAGCAAGTAAGGTGGCAAATATGAAAATGCCTACTGAAATGTGAATTGAGGCCAGTCTACCAGACAGTTTCTATGTCTTACTGAAAACTATTAGTGCTTTACTCTTTTCTTCAGGCATGATATAACTAGAGCAATTCTAAAAGAAAGATTTTCCTTTCTAATGGAAAGCTTAAACCTCTAGAAAATTGCACCAAGGTAAAATTAAGATCTGTCAGTCTACAAAGATACTAAACACACTGTTTATCGCTTACTCTGATAAAGCTGAAAATCTGGCAGTTTATTTTTGACTCCGAAGCTTTTATTTGCTTGTCTTAACCATTATGTGCCCATACATTACTTAATTTCTTTCTATTCTAGAGGGACAATTGCCAGTTGTTTTTGATTCATAACAGCTTGACTCATAACCACTGACATGCTGCAAGTTAACAAATCCTTAACTGATCTGAGCTCCACACAAAACATTGCATTTGGTTTAGGACAAATAGTGACAGAAAAAGAATTGCTCTCAGATGATTTGGGGGATGTTTACCTGGAGCAGAGCAATAAGAGGAGTAAGTATTTTGAATTAAACTGGAGCAGGGACTGGTACTCTGGAATCTCTGTGTACTCATCCTTTCTCTTGCTCTCCTTTTGGCATAGTGAATTTTAACTATGTAATGAAAAGTGGAAGGCATGAGGAGAAGGTTGCAGAGTTCCCAGCTCAGAGTGCCCACGTGGTTAGGCTATGCTCATCACAAATTCTCTTGGGCAGCACAGATGAATTTATTCCAAGTCTAGCAATTCCAGGAGAGTTATCTAGCATCTTTGTGATAATAGAAGTAATTTCATGATCCTCACCTCTGCTTTCTAAGAAAGGCAACCAAGCCAGAAATTGTTGCAGATGTGAGGTGCAGGGAGAGGAAGGGATGGCACCAAGAATATGCTTCATGGATGGAGGGTGTCACCTCCCTCCCATGGGTGTGCGGAACCTCATTCCCTCAGAGGAGCAGGTGATAAGTCCTTCTCTTTAGCACATCTGGCTTCTGTAGTTTCTGGTTTTTGGCACAGAGCTATCTTGACGTGGCACATGGAAATCTTATAGGATAGCCTATGAAGGAAGATGTGACTTTTTTTTGTGAATATATTAACCTGAGAAATAGTTGAGAAGAAAGGTAATTAAAAAACAAGACAAAACAAAAAACCACCAAAAAAAGTTTGACTTCGAATTTTCCCCGTGGCTGAATTTCAGCTAAAGGCTTCCACTTTCTCTCAGATTATCTATCAGTATATTGACACAGCAGCCTCATATTAATTCGGGTTTATTGTTATAAGTTCCCTCCCTCTCCCCCCCAAAGTAGTTTCCCTTGAAACAACCTTTCTTTGGGAGAATAATGTGTTTCTGTGGATAACTTTTGGTTTTGGTCCTAGTCTCTAGCTTTCACTCACTGGCATTTTACAAGTCAATAGAAAACGTCACATATCATTCACAGGAGTTTAGCTTGCTTATTTTTTCCCCCCAAGGTGCTGAAAGACTCCAGATTTTACTCCTCTGAAAACATCATACCCTTCTTGACCAGGATGACTTTATCAGGTTGGAGAAGAGGACTGAAACATCTGCTTTTTCCTATGGAATGACATGTTTGACACCCTGTTTCTTTTTCAGACACATTTCTACACAGAAGGAGGTTCCGTTATTTTATAGGATATTCAGTGCAAGCCTAAAATGCCTACGGTCTGTTTTCCCACTTCCCCATGAAAAGGGACAGACTCCTAAGAGCAGTAATACAACTCTGCACTC
>NW_010313753.1:4571-7698 GCF_000700745.2 Antrostomus carolinensis
TACCTATGGCACACAGGGAGGGTGTGTGCTTCACAGGGCTTCACCAAATAACTACAAGAAGTCAATACCACCAGGTGGTGCTGCTCAACACAGTTTTCCACGTCCTTTCTATCCCTGTACGAAGTGAAGGAGTCCAAACAAGATCTCTCCAATAGCTCATGTGTACTTGTTCAGTTTTATAAAGAAAACATTCTCTTTGGGGAGGAGGGAGCAGGAGAGCGTCCTCTCTGCCTGGCTGCCTGAGAAGAATCAATACCTGAGCCAAATTGTGTGATACGTGAGCATTTTTGAAAGATGGCACATGTATTACAACCTCCACTCTCCCAGACAAACTAAATACGTTTCACTACTACTTCTGCCAAGCCAAGCCAGTGTGCAGGGTCCAGCCATCCTCTTCTCTTTAACAGAGTGAGGGGTAGCAAGGAGTTTGAATACTGAGTTTGTAAAAAAGGATAATAAAATAAAATACTCGTTAATAAGTTTCCCCAGCCCAGATAGCAGTGTTCCAGCTAGATATGATTTATAGGGAAAACTGGAGGAATTTTAATAAAGATAATGGTTGTCACCTCTAGAGAAAGCAAGATTGCACTTTTTTTACTCTGCATTCTGGCTTTATTGCAGTAGATACTCCTGCTGCTCCAATGTGCCTAAGAGTGAAAAAGCAACATAATCCTGGTTTTACAAAATAAATCTCCATTTTACTCCCCAAGCTCTTTCTATCTGCAAAATATCTAATTGGAGGAAGAAGGTATTAGTTCTAAGTGTGCACTAGCATCATATGGGATGTGAAATATTTATTGAAAATACAGTACCAAATGTTAATAAATTCCTCTGTGTCCTTAGCTTTTTTTAATTAATGCATTGGTACTTCAAAATGTCTTGGTTCATTTCTACATTTCTTGAGGTAATTTCTTCATAGCAAGCAGCTGTTTATTGCTTGAGTCTGTATTTTTCATATGACCATTGGCCAGAAGCAAGGGCAGCTTATGTAAAAAACCAAATCCATTTCTAGTGATCTGTTCTCAGAGCAAAGGTTTCAGAGACATTAAGAGAGATATTTTTATACCATCCTTAATATTTTGAGAGAAATAAAAAAAGGTCATTCAGATATCCATTATCCTGTGTTTTTTTTGGGTTTTTTGGGGGTTTTTTTCCCCTTCAAATTGACTTTTCTTGTTTATGCATCAGATCATTTATGATCTTGTAGCCAAAGAACTTGCAAAATGTGCATGGAAAGTCATGATTTGAGACTCAATGAGATTATTTTCCTTGCTGACATGGAGTCAAAGATATATCCTCAGCATTTATTTACATACTTTCCTGCACAGCAGCAATCATATATAACATGACTTCAGAGCCAAGCACTCTGGTGCTGTGCACAAGAAACATCTTCTCCCCTTTGCCACTTTTCATTTCTTTCTGGAGTCATAAGTTTTTTTCATTATGTCTCTATCTGGCATTTTCATGGAAGTTCCTGCCCAGAAGTTCTTGATTTATTTATATTTTTTTCTTTTTAATGTTGATTTCTATTTAAATTGGCAGCATACTACTACCTCATGTTAAGCAAATCAGAGCATACCTGGAAAACAAACAAGGCTCATGGAAAATAGGTCTGTAGCCTCTAAGAGAACCCCCTAGAGTCAGAATCCACTTTATTTAACCATTTGTTCACCTGGTCACATTTTGTGATCTTGGCTTCTGGGTACAATTTCTTGTCTAGCCAGCTGGCTACAGGCTGTGGCAGCAAGCTACCATCTGGAGGTAAGCACACCCAAAATATCAATGTTGAGCACATTCTACCTGCTCTCAAGCCTAATGAGATGCCATCTGCAGCCATGACTGTATTGTCCCGATGGTGAGAAGGTCCGATGAGCAGTAACAGTGTCAGTATCAACAAGCAAATTCTTTATGACCAGATTTACAATCTGCCCTCTTAATTTTAACCTTTTTCAGCATCAGGACATCTGTGGAGCAGGTTTCAGATCCTCTGCTCAGTCAGCGCTTGCCAGCAGAAACCGGTGTGACAACTGTTCTGTGCATGTTCTGAACAAGGTCAAATATGTATTTTTATGGGGGCTGTTAGCTGGGTAGTGAAAATACACAGGTTGTTAAGTCTTTTTAATAAAAATAAAAGCAAATATTTCCTTTCAAACCCTAGATATATCCCTGGCTGCATTATAAAGGAACTCTCTTCTGCAGTCACACCAAGGTCTTGACTATGCTCCAGATTAAGTTCTTATTAGTTCTTGTGACTGATATAACAATCACTGACACAGCAGAACTAATACAGGCTACAAATTCAAAATGGGAAAGCTTTCAGTTTGAACCAGTAGAAGGGCTAGAAAGCTGTGTCAGTTCAGTCTTTTTCAGCTGCATTTGTGTGGTTGTAACAATAAATCCCTAGGTGTACACCTAGGTCCTCCTTCTAGTGTACGCACCTGCTGTCTTTAGAGTTGTGTGTTATTAAACACCAGTTCCTATGTACAAATATATGCTCCTAATTATCCTGCACTTCATTTTATGAATCACTTTTTACTTCTCCCCATTTATCTCTCTTAACTACTTTTTTCATGTTGAGAGGTGTGAGGAATGTGAAATTTTCTGCCTTGATAAAGGGTCTGCACATTTCCACTTAGAATCATAGAATAGTTTGCCTGGAAAAAAACCATTATGATCATCTAGTCCAACCGTAAACCCAGCACTGCCAAGTTCACTACTAAAGCATGTTCCCAAGTACCACATCTACACGTCCTTTAAATACCTCCAGGGATGGTGACTCCACCACTTCCCTGGGCAGCCTGTTCCAATACTTGACAACCCTTTCAGTGAAGAATTTTTTCCTAATATCCAACCTAAACCTCTCCTGGTGCAACTTAAGACCGTTCCCTCTTGTCCTATCACTTGTTATTTGGGAGAAGAGACCAACACCCACCTCACTACAACCTCCTTTCAGGTAGTTGTAGAGAGCAATAAGGTCTCCCCTCAGCCTCCTCTTCTCCAGACTAAACAATCCCTGTTCCCTCAGTCACTCCTCATAAGACTTGTTCTCCAGGCACTTCATCAGATTTGTTGCCCTTCTTGCACATGCTCCAGTATCTCAATGTCCTTCTTATAGTGAGGGGCCCAA
>NW_010313754.1:0-3163 GCF_000700745.2 Antrostomus carolinensis
GCACCTCCATGTCCTTCTTGGAGTGAGGAGGGATGGTCCATGGGAGCCTGGCTCAAGCGACAGCCCTGGTTCAGTGCAGACACAGAACATGCCCGAGGGCTCCTGCCCAGAGGCTCTTTCCCAGCCTTCCCATTAGCGATGCTGGGTCCCTCGGGGCTGAAGCCCTGAAGCCTGTGGCCAGGTGCTGAGTCAGCAGCAGCTCTCATCTGATTTTTGGAAATGAGACTGTAATTAAATCTGTCCTGCCCTCGTGCGTGATCCTGTACGAGGGGGTGGAAGCGATGCCCCCAGCTCCACACACTCTATACATCAAATTCCTCCCTGGTGACTCTATTGCTCAAGCCATGGGGCTTCCTGCACTTTCCTTGGTGAAAAGTTCTCTCCTTGGAAATTGTATCAGCACAAAACTCCTGATATTTTCCTCTGCTAACATCCCACAGCATCTTCCTCCACAGGCTGCCTGTACGAGGGGGTGGAAGCGATGCCCCCAGCTCCACACACTCTCTACATCATATTCCTCCCTGGTGACTCTATTGCTCAAGCCATGGGGCTTCCTGCACTTTCCTTGGTGAAAAGTTCTCTCCTTGGAAATTGTATCAGCACAAAACTCCTGATATTTTCCTCTGCTAACATCCCACAGCATCTTCCTCCACAGGCTGCCCTTCCCTGCACACTGCTGCTGCTGACACCTACCAGTGATGCTGAGCCCCTCTTCTACCCCACCCCACACCCCAAAAAATGGCTCGAATTTCTCAGGTCGAGTCCTCTGCTCTCTCTGCAGATGTAGCTGTGATTGGGCCTCCAGACATGGTCTGGGGCCAGCGGGTCAGTGCTGTCGTGCAGCTGCGCAAGGGTGAGATGCTCTCCGTGAAGGAGCTGAAGGACTGGGCCAGGTAAGATGCCCTGAGGCAGTGCAGGGCAAGTGACACAGTGTGACATGACGTAGGGAACATGGGCTCAAAGCCTGCAGCACCCTCGTTAGGGACATGTCAGAGGAGGGGTGAAGGGGTGGCTGGCAGTGGTGTTGTGCCTCGGGCTCTGGGGATGGAGAAAAGACCACTGCTCCAACCAGGAGGTCACCGAGCATGTGAGATAGTGGAAATAAATGGGCTTCTCACCCCAAAAGTGCCTTAAGTGGCTCTTACACAACATCCCAGAATGCCAGAGTTGCCTGGATTGGAAAAGCCCTTTAAGCTCAACGAGTCCAACCATGAACCCAACACTGACCAGTCCCCTATGACTAACCCATGTCCCTCAGCACTGTGTCTACACGCCCTTTAGATCCCACCAGGGATGGGGACTCCACCACTGCCCTGGGCAACCCCTTCCAATGCCTCAGAACCCTTTCAGCAAAGAAATTCTTCCTCACATCCCATCTCAACTGCCCTGGGCACAACTGGAGCCCATTTCCTCTTGTCCTGTCACTTGTTCCTTGGTTGAACAGACCCACCACCACCCCTTACCCCACCCACCAAAGCCCAGCCATGGCAGAAAGCACAGGGAAACACCAGGGCAGGGGAAACTTCATGTTTTCTCAGCAGCAAGAACATTTCCTCAGCTTTTCCCTGGTCCTTCTACAATCACTCCTTGCTTGCTGTCCTACCCGCTGGAAGCCAGCTGAGCCCACTCCCCAGATAACCCCCCAGACCTCTCTCATAAGGTTTGGAGATGGGAACAGACTCCAGAGCTCACGGACCTTGCTCAGCATCACCACGTTACCATGATTTGTGCCTTTCTGGAGAGCATGGCACAGAGCAGCTGCCTGCCCTATCCTTCAAGCTTTCAGCATGGAAACCCACACCTCCTCCTCCTCCAAATCCATCCGAGAGCGGCCAGTGCCAAGGTTTCGGGCATCAGCCACGGGAGTGTGAAGCCAGCGAGAGCCAGGAAGCAGAATCACCAGCTTTATCGCTAATATTCCATTAGCAAAATATTGAATAGCAGATTCTTCCTTTTCCTGGCAACTCCCTCCTTCGGGCTGCAGAGATTTCTGGCGAGGCTGGTGCTATTTTGTAAGTGGCAGGAGCACTTGTTTCATCAGGGGCTGCACAGCAGCCAATTAAAGATTTCCCCTGGATCTGCAAAAATCACAGTTGGGGGAACTGCGATTTAGCAAATGCGAGGAGGATGCTGGCTGGTCGCCGCCGCGCTGATTAAACAGTTGCCTAGTGGGGGAAGAGAAGCAAACAAAGAAACCCAACACACACGGGTGGCTGCTGGGGCAGAGGGGCCAAGACCTGCCAGGGTGTCCCTCCTGCACCATCCACACGTGTTAACCCTCCAGCTGCTGGTCATCTGGGATTACTGCTCCTCTCAGGACAGCCCAAGTCCACCAGCAGCTTCTGGTTGGTTTTTACTGAGTTACAGAATTGTCTGGATTGGAAAAGCCCTTTAAGATCATCCAGTCCCATCCTGAACCCAACACTGACCAGTCCCCTATGACTAACCCATGTCCCTCAGCACTGTGTCTACACGACTCTTCAATCCCTCCAGGGATGGGGACTCCACCACTGCCCTGGGCAACCCCTTCCAATGCCTCAGAACCCTTTCAGCAAAGAAATTCTTCCTCACATCCCATCTCAACTGCCCTGGCCACAACTGGAGCCCATTTCCTCTTGTCCTGTCCCTTGGTCCTTGGTTGAACAGACCCACCCCCACCTCTCTCCACCCTCCTCCAAGGGACTTGGACAGAGCCAGAAGGTCTCCCCTCAGCCTCCTTTTCTCCAGGCTCAACACCCCCAGTTCCCTCAGCCGGGAACTCAGCACACGTGTGCTCCAGACCCTTCCCCAGCTCCGTTGCCCTTCTTTGCCCTTTGTTGCACTTCTTTGCTTTGCTGGTGCCCTCTTGCAAGGTAAGATGTCCCCTCCTGGCCAGGCTCAGCCTGTCCTGGTCAGTACGGGCTCTGGTACTCCAAGATTCTCCATCCAGGACCCTTCATGGCCTCAGCACAGGGCAAGAGTGATGGACAGCAGGGAAGGGAGATCTTCACCATGCTGTGTGGTGGCTTCTCACCTCTAAACCTCCTGGCAGGGACATTGGTGACCCCAGCAGATCCCTTCATCCACCACCCACGGCTGCGCTTTGTGGGTCACCCAGTTGTTGCTCTGGTGCTCCCTGTTTTGGGGCAGGGGGCTGCACTTGGCCCCCTGTATGCTCCCCACC
>NW_010313755.1:0-247 GCF_000700745.2 Antrostomus carolinensis
GGGGGGAGACTGCATCTGTCCGGGTGCTGGGGGAGGGGGGGAAAGGCCGGGGAGAGGGAGGGCGGGCGTCTTTTCTCTCGAATTACTGAAAAACTGCAGAACCGGATACATGTGTAATTTGCCAAACATGACGTTTATAAGCGGCTAAAGAGCTTTAGAACAACACCATGAAAATATTCCAGCAACAGTTTCTTAGGAGTCAAAGAGCAGCTAGAAGTCTCTTCAAACACTATTTGGTTGGGTTTTT
>NW_010313755.1:289-5062 GCF_000700745.2 Antrostomus carolinensis
CTGTATTTTATTTCTCGATTCTTTAATTCGATAACTCCGGCAAAAGCACTCTGTTGGCCAAGAATGTCTTAACAGTAAACACAGAAGAAAATAAAATGATGTAATTAAACGTCGAGAGCAGTACAAGTTTTTTAACTTGCCCATTTCCCCCGGCATTTTATTCTCGTCGTCTGCATAACTTTGTGGATGATTCTTAAGGGATATTTTTATTTTTCGCTTTGATTCCTGAATTAGGAAGAGCTTTTGTTACACAGGGACATGTATTACCTAAGCAGGTGTGATGGCTCTCTTATGCACGCTGGCATATAAAATATCAGCGACATTTAGGATCTAAAAACCTCACGTCTTAACGTTAAAGTTGGCATCGAATGTAAAAATATTCTGTTCTGAAAAATCCTGGCAGCGGCAGCTGTACCCACCAAATCTAGTAGATGCTCTACGCTCTCTAAGATAGGCTTTCTGTGAATGGTACTCTACAGCTACAGGAATAAATAAATAAAATCTTCAGCTTTTAATTAAGGCGATTTAATTCAGACCTCTCCACCCAGGGTAGCTGCTGTGGGAAATGCACACTGCAGTGTTTACTCGGATCTCTTTCTGTCACTATTCTATCTTGTCTTACGCTTACGACATCAGCAAAGCTTTCTGGCCCCTACAACCATTGTTTCCCATTTCCACGTTCGCCGTCCAACCTCTGCCCGTCCAAGAAACTTCCTAAAGTTCAACAGGAGGGGAACTCTTTGCACCTAGTTGGTTGGTGGCATTGTTTCAACGCTAGCTCTCCCCTGGCTGCGCAGGCTTCTCCAAGGTACCCAGTGCCCCGCTGGCTGCTCTTTATGGTACAGTGCAGCTTCTCAAAAGATCATAGGATGGAGAAATTCAGCTCTTCTTGAAACATTTAAGCAACTGAGCAGTTAGTTCTGAATGGTGGTGGGGGGAGGGAAGACTCGAGAGCTTAAAGGAGAGGGGGAGAGGAGATACAACACAACTAGCCCGAAAACAACAGGGGTGGGGATGCATGGGAGGGGGACTTTAAATGTTTGTATTTAAAGGGTGCTTGCAAGGTCTTCGGCACAACATGTGCTGCTCTCCTTAAAGGGGCACCGAGTGCCAATAACCATTAGTCATCCAGTAGGGACTTTTCATTACAGATCTATCTTTAGGGGGAGTTCCCCGAAGCCTCGGAAGGGAACATAGCTGCGGATTTCAAACCCGGTCCAGTTCCAGTCACACAGTGCCTGCGTACCTGCTGCAATAGAAGGGAGAGATACTTACCAGAGTTTTGGGAGTGCGTGGATAGCCCGAAGGTCTCTGCAGTGCTCCTTTCCTCTGCGGAATACTATCTTGCATCCGAGGCAGTTCCCAGTCTATATTTGATGTTAACATTTATGCTATCTCAAACACGAGGCTCTCCCATAGACATTTTTTCCAGGGTTTTCAAGCAAATTTCTCGGTGCCACAATGTTATGATGGAAGGATGCTGAAATGACAGGCCTTGTAGACGCTTGTCTTAATCATCGGCTTCTTAATTTAGTTTTAGTGCTGTGGTTTTGTGTGTGTGCGTGTGTGTGTCTGCGCGTGTGTGCGCGCAAGAGAAGCCTCTGACAACCTGCAGCTTCCTAATGACTGACGAGGCAGGGCTGCTGCAGCAAAGTAACACTTCCCTGGTGTGAAGACCTCTTACTGGGAAGTTTAGTTCACTACTGTTCTCGCAATCCTAATCGTATAACCTGTAACCAAAACCCATAGAAGAAGGATACAGCATGCCAAATAGGCTAACTTCCAATCACTAAACGTTAGCCCCACTACCAGCTGTTGAGGATTAACTGGAAGTTGGCTAGAGATGGACACCTAAACTTAAATCTGCAAATGCGGATAGAAGGGTGGACAGTTGAATACTTCTTCCTCTCCTTCTTTGCCTCCATTCATCCATCCATCCATCCACTTTCAGTCCCATTCACCCCTCTTCAAAATGTTTGACTACCTCCTTTTCTTTGTTAGCGCACCGCTCCGTGCCCATTTGCCATGCCTTAGCAGCAGGGTATCGGTGTCTGCTGAGCAGCCCTTACCTTAATTGCCCAGGTAACCTGGAATAAATAAGGCAAGTTTAGAGTCAAGGGGGAACAGAACTATCTGTGCGTACAGCCAGGCGTTTACTGTACCGAATGTGATGTTACTGATTGTTAAACCAAAGTGTCCCGACTCGTTTCATGGAAGGATGATGCCATCGAAGCGTGGTTATTAAATACCCTTTCTTCATGGCTGAAAAAACCCTCATTCATTTCTTAAGCTGTCAGTACATTTTAGCAGCTTAACCCCTTGAAAGAGCCTGAGAGTACAGAGCCACCATACCCGTGTGAAGGGGGACTGAAGTCTGGAGCTGGGGGGTGATGGGGGGCACGCTACATCCATTGAGTTTACAATGGAGAGGGTCTGTTTTCCCTTTGGCCTTTAATTTAAAAAATTAAAATAAAAAATAAAATAACGAGAGAGAAAAAAAGTGTGCGGTTGAAACACCACCCCTACGAGTTACACCCAAGAACTGCACGGAGATCTCTGCCGAATGGCAGTTCAGCCAGGTTTGAGCTAAGCTATTCACCCCCACCCTGCGCCCGGAGCTGGGCACCCTCAGACCACCACACCGCTGGCGAGCGCGCAGGGGAGGCGGCACCCACGCCCTGCAGAGAGCTGGGCCCCCTCTGTTTCCCAGGGTGGGGGCCATGCGTTCCCGTTCCACCCAAGCTTCTTCTCCAGACACCCCACAAGTTCCCTGATAGAAAATGCTGCCACGAGGGACCTTCTTACAGGAACTCGGGGTCAGCCAGGGCCGAGCGGGCAGACCGGCCGCTCATGCGGGGCTATCGAGCACAAAGCTGCCGCTGAAGTGAGCGGGAGTCCTGGCCCGGGCAGAGCTCAGGGAAGATCTGGCGTTAGAGCAGGATTCCCGCATTTCCAAAGTAAATATCTCCAGTTTTATAAACGGAGAATTTTCTGCGGAGTGAAGAAAAAAAAAACAAAAAAAAACCCCAAAAAACAAACTCTAAAGTTAAAGTCCAGCAGAAATAATAATTGACGCGGCTTCTCTTACGTATCCTTTTCTGTCCTGTAAACAGCGAATTAATCTTCATGGGCTTAGAAAGATATGTACTACATATTGGACACAACATTTCCTTTTTTGGTAGAACTGTATATCCACGGCATTAAAAAAAAATATAACACAAATCCGAAGTTTGTGCACAGAGCTTTATTCTGCATCTGTGACAAATCACTAAATGTTAAATCTAGACCATCAAACGTTTTAGAGGCGTGCTTATTTCGGTGTTAGCCCTTTGCTCGGAAACGCAAAAAGATGAAACGTTTATTTTCTTCCCTGCTACATTTCCATCCCTGATCACAACGCAAAGTAAACTCAGCTTTGACCTAAGAAACACCTCAACGCATTAAAATTTCAACAGGCGATGTCAGTGTTACATTAAACGAGAACTCCTCCAGTTCGCTGCAGAGCTGGGATTTGAATAAAACGTTCAATGTTAACAAACAATACACACGTTTGGCACTTTGTGTATTAAATGGATCAAAGAGATTTGATAAGGCACAATACACCATTTGTACAGACCTGATTGAGTTAATATAATATCAGCAAATTTTACAGCGAAATGAATCTGTTTCTTTTCTTTGTGTTTAAAACCAGCACAGATTACAAATTTTAATGATCTGAAAATGTTTGGTATACAAAATCATGCTTATTTCAGTATTAGCAAAAACACAAGAAATTTTTCAACACAAACACCCAGCTGTGTCTATTTTAAAAGCAGTTCAATGACAGCTTGCACTTATGAGCATGCAATCAGCTAATTTCGCTTTTTTTTCTTCTGTGTTAATCAACACTTTCCTTCCTGCATATCAGAGTACAAATAGTATAGTTACTCCACATCAGTAAATGTTTACGTAACCTGTCCTTTCTCAAGAATCCGGTTACACCGAATCATTACATGCTAGACCGAGTAGGAAAATGCACTGGGCCCAGCCACCTTAATGGGATCCTAGTGCACCATAATGACACATTAGTTAATGATCATCATAATCATAATAATATGCAGGAATCTTACCTTTCCTCTTACCCCTTGCCACGGTAGAGTCAAGTCATATCATCCACATCGCACTCTTCCTCAAGAATTCCCTTACATTGACTTCAGTGTGGAGCCATGAAATAATTACAAATTGACATTATTTTTTTTTAAATCGTATTTTAAAAAAAAAAAATAAGCGCAGTTTCTCATTGACTTTTATCTCTTTTTTTGTCAGTAGCAACCTGTTATGAAATTGGGTAAATAAATACAATTGTGGTAAGGTCATTCGAGGTTAATCCAATGCACAGAGTTCATGCCATTCCCAATTGCAATTGTTTATTACCGGCCATTGTAATTGTTCTCGTTATTTACTCTCTCTTCTCACAGTCGCTCTCCCTCCCTCCCTCCCTCCCTCACACACACAAACACACAGACAAACCGCACATCTACACACAGCGGCGTTCGCTGCGCTGAGCTCTAACCTGAATCTCCCCGGGGTGAAATGTTTCAGCCGGGGTTGAGCTGCACGTATTATTATTTCTACGGAACATTTTTTTTTTCCCGACAGCACAAACTCAAACTTCGGGCAGCAGCTCAGCGCGGGTTTGCGCGCTGCCTTTGCCCGCAGCTTCGGGCTGAATGTGCCCAGCCCGCTCTCCAGCCCCGACATTCCCCTTCCCTTCCCGAGGAAGGAAGCTGCGCT
>NW_010313756.1:0-1799 GCF_000700745.2 Antrostomus carolinensis
CTCCCCCGCCGTTCCGGGGGTGGGCAGCGGGGGCTGGGCACTCCCGGCCTGTTCCACCGGGATCCTGTCCCCGCCGGGGGCTGCGGCCGCCGGGGCAGTTGCAGAGCGGGAGCGAAGGGAGAGCTTGCTGGGCAGTCGGCGTGTGACTAAACACCATCGCTATTCGATGGACAAACAGCCCCGCCACACCTGTAGTGAGAGGCTGTGTCACAGCTCGGGGGGTGAAGCCGTGCTGCTGCCCGGGCTGCGCCTTCGGGGGCTGCTGTCCACATCTGTCTGTGTTGGACTGCGCCTGGGGAAAGGGAGAAGCTGCGCTCCTCTCTGCGGCCCTGGTGCTAGCACAGACTTCATGACCTGGCATCCTGATGCTCGTTAACCTGAGAGTGTCTGCGGTGGTGCAGGGAAGGTCAGGGCTGGAGATCTGTCCAGCTCAAATCCCCAAGAATGAGTTGTTCCTTCACCGGCAGAATGGCTTATGTTTCGTGAACAGCTCTGTTTGAAAAGAACCGTCGGGCATAGTGAGATGTGGAAACTCTGACTGCTGGATTTGCTCTGTGTTTAGCTTAGGAAATGCTTTGTCGCCCTCATGCCCGTGTGCCTGGTGTGAGGCAACGGCTGCAGAACGCAGCAGCACGGTGCTGCACGGGAGGTTTAATTGGTTGTGATCAGCCTCTGGGGTATGGGGGCCACTGGCGGTGTAAAAACTGCGGTGGAGTTGGGCAGTGTGGAGGAGATGGCCTGAGATTTGTGCGTGAGCAGTGAAAGGAGGGAGGGACCTTGTGTTTCTGTTTCACCCCAGACTCCTGGGGCGCTGGTTTGATTGGGTGAGGTTCCATCAACAGGTGTAGTCACCCTAAAGCTCACTTCCCAAGAAGGTCTTTCCTTGGCGCACTGGCAGTGCCTGTGCGTGCCTGAGTTGTTTAAATCACCTGGTGGTGTAAAGCCCTTGCGCTGTGTCGCCTAAGGAGTCCGCAGGGTAGTAGAACCCCTCCCAAAACAGAGTGACGGTCACACCAGCAGGGCCAGGGCTGTGCTCTTACCCGCTGGCTTTCCCACAAGGAAGTGACAGTGGCTCAGCGGAGTGAAAGTGCCCGCTGGCTGCGGGCTGCGAGGCAGCCGCAAAGGGCAGGCGGGAGGGGGGCAAAGCCGCTCGCCGCTGCTGCTGCAGCGAAGCAGGGAGCTGCCAGCAACTTCTAAACACCTCGTGGTCGGTGCTGAAGCCGGCTGTGTGGCTGCGCTGCTGGCCCCGGGAAAGGGCCTCTCTGCTTTCCTTGGCTGGGGTAACGCTCCTTGCGCTGAAGGATCTCGCTCCAGCTGATGGAGGAACAGAAGGGGAGGAGGATGCAAGCAGAGATGCCAGTGTTAAATCCAAGTGTTCTTTATGCAGGAACATAAAGTTGGATCCTCTCAGCCTGTTTGCTGAGCGACTTGGCATGACATTTTGACAGTGATCAATAGCAAAAACATACAAGCTCCCACTCTCTCTCACTCTGCTTGTGGTGGAGATTTGAACTGTACCAGCTAGGCTCAGCTCTTGGAGCAGTGTAAAAATAGACTTCTTCCCCCACCCCATCCTGTTACACTTAAAAACTGCAAGCTGGATCCTGGAGTCTCCTCTCTGCTGCTGCGAGAAAGACCAGGCGTGTAATATTTGCTGTATGACTTTCCCCAGGCAGGGCAGAGACCACAGTCTCTGCTAATGACTCCCTGGGATTTGTTCCTGCTGCGAAGGTACCGAGCAGCCGTGGATGTCGGCAGCCCCGGGGCGGCGGGGCCCGTACGTTGGGCGGGGCTGGGGG
>NW_010313756.1:1817-6047 GCF_000700745.2 Antrostomus carolinensis
CGGGGCTGTTGGCTCTCCGAGCCGTTGCAGGAGCTTGCGTGGACTGTGCTAAGATGGGCAGTCAGCCAGCTCTGCTGCTGTTGAGCATATGCAGGTGGCCAGCTCTGTGTGTTTGGGAGCTCGGAGGTGAAACAGAACAGTCTCTTTTTTAGATAGCTGTTCTCTGGCAAGTCTGACTTGAATTGAGATTTGCCCCCACGCTCTCTTGTTCCCAAGGAGGAGCCAGAATACGGCGACCAAATCAGAGAACAAATCGGTGTGAAGAGAAGCCAGCTCCTGCTTGCTCTTGGACTGTCTTTTTCACACCTGATCTGCAGCTTCTCTGACCTGGGCACCTGGAATTGAGGTGACTTCTTTTCTGCTCCTTCCAGGATCTAAAAGAGAAGAAGGAAGTTGTTGAAGAAACAGAAAATGGCAGAGATGCACCGGCCAACGGCAACGCTGTGAGTATGGCTACAATCTGCAGGGAGAGGCAGCCCTTATGCCAACGCCTTCTTATTTTTCTCTCCCTTCTTCCTTTTGCTGTGAGCTTGACCCCAACCCGGCCTGAGTGTGGACCCCTCCAAATGTCAGCACCGTGCTGTGCAGAGCCCTTGAGCCTTTGGGGCTTCAGGTTCAACAGTCACTCCCAAGCTTGTGGGCAGTTGATGTGTGTGCAGAAGGGAAGAGTTGGGCTTGGACCCCCTCTCTGAAAGCCGTGTGAGGTTGTGTCCAGTGCCATCTCCTTCCCAGGCACTGGAAAAGAAGGAGGGGAAACAAACCACAAACCCTAGATTTACAGTGTTACAATCAGTTGAGCGGGGAAACACATTGTGTACAAATAAACTGGTTGGTTTCCTATTTTTAACATGTTGAGGGAAATTAACTCTGCTGCATTTCACTGTCAGAAGAGCCTTTTCAGTCTTTGTCTTGGACTCAAAGCTGTAGCCCCAAGTTACTCTAAAGTTGATCCGTTGTGCCTGGGCTGTGTGGAGGCAGGCAGGAAGCGGGATGTGTGCCTGGGGGCTCTGCTGGGCTGGTGCTTTGCTTTAGGCAGGAAAGGTGGGGACAGCACGCACTTCTGCTGAACATCTCTTCCCCCTTCTCCCTTCCCCAGTGCATTTTTTTAAGTGATGTTTTGTCTTGCCAAGGAGAACGAGGAAAATGGAGAGCAGGAGGCTGACAACGAAGTAGACGAAGAGGAAGAGGAAGGTGGTGAGGAAGAAGACGAGGAGGAAGAGGGTGATGGTAACTTTCTTTGTTCCCCCCACCCCCATGCCACGGTTTCGGTCCTGCCCAGGACAGCAGACTCCCGGGAAGCAGAGGAGAGCTGAGAGCAGCATCTCCCTCTCGCGGCTGCGGCTGGGCAGCTCTTGCCAGACAGGCTCAGTCCTTTCTTGCTTGCCCAGGCCACTGGCGCTGGGAGTGAAGTCAGCCTTGAATCCCTTCCAGCAGGTTGAGGGCAGATTCCTTCCTTCCTCCCTCCTCTGGCCAGACGGCACCGTACTGCGGCGCTGAATAAGCGCATTAGCCCTTCCGTGCGAGTAGTAAAACCTGCCCTTGACTCTTGTGATCGCAGCAGCCGCCACAGATGCCAGTGCCAGCTGGTGGGATGGGACCAGGACAGCCCTGGATGGCAGTACCTTGGCCCGTGACACAGGATAGGCCACCATCCTTGTTCATGGAGCAGCATGCAGAGTGGCTGGTGTGGTCCCTCCCTCCCAGCCCTTTTCCAGACGGAATGCTGTGTGGAAGTGGGCAGAGGAACCTGCTGCTCTAACCTGCCCATCCAACTGGAGCGGATATACTTGCTTTGAACCTTCCCTGTCCACAGTGTCCCACATCTCCCTGTCCTCCCCTGCTTCCTGACTTGAC
Source organism: Antrostomus carolinensis (assembly GCF_000700745.2). Classification (NCBI taxonomy): domain Eukaryota; kingdom Metazoa; phylum Chordata; class Aves; order Caprimulgiformes; family Caprimulgidae; genus Antrostomus; species Antrostomus carolinensis. The sequence continues at coordinate 3,672 of NW_010313756.1, forward strand.
TTGGCCTGGAAGTGGGTTTTGGCAGCAGTGACCAGCCGAATCACTTCTCGCCCTCCCTGCTATTAACTTTTTTCCCAAGATCTGCTTGGATGAATAACATTGTTTATTTTTATCACTTGTTAAGGCAGGGGAAAACCATTCTTGTTATGCTGAAATGAACTCGAGGCCCTTGATTAGCTGTTACTAGGTTAATCCCCTGTGAATTTTTGGGTTAGATGCTGACCTACTAACCTGTTGGTTAGTTTTGGGAGACAGGGCTGGAAGTTCAATGACTGTTAGGCCAGTGCCTGTTTGGACAGTGTAAGCAGGGAGAGCTGCCTTCTTTGGGGTAGCACTCTGCTCTCAGCAGCCTGCTGTCTACTCTGCCCTTTGGTAGGAACTGCTTCACTAGCAATAGTGGCCCTTTTCATATTGGGGATTTTAAGTCTTGGGGGCAGGGCACAGTGCCTCTCCCTGTTGCCCTTGGGCAGGAGGGGGATGTGTGTGCTGCAGGCGTGTGTGTTTGGGGTGGAAGTGTTGCTTGGATACTGCTGTGACAACCCCTGGGAGCCTTGGTCCCGCAGTACCAGCCCTGCTCTTCCCAGCTTACCAGGTGCAGGCACGACTTGGCACACAGTGCTTGAAGGTGTGAACACCTTGCTGGGATCCAGCATGGCTGTACCTGCTGCCCTCAGGTGATCCCTGCCTGAAGGCTGCACCTGAGCAGCTGAATGCTGCAGGAGAGATTTAAGGCAGTGAGTGCAGCTTGCATCAGCTATTTTTTTTTTTTCTCTTCCCTCCAACACTTGTGGCCAAACTCCATCCCAGAGCCTGACAGCAGAGGGGAGCTTGAGGGTATATTTTTCTCACCCTTCTTCCCATCCCATCTTATTATTTGCTTTGCTTAAAGCAGCTCAAAGAACTAAAAATGCTCCCAATCAGCTTGGTGCTGTCATCTGACCCACTGGCCAGCCTGGTGCATGTGATGGCTGCCACGGTGTTGATCCATTGCTGGGAGCTAATCTTGGTCCTTCCCTGGGCCACGCCATGGCTGGGCACACGCCGGGAAGAGGAGAGGGGAAGGGAGGATGGGCTGACCTTAATCCCCTCGGCTGTCTATACATGTGGCTCGTGGCGGTGGTTTAAAGCCAGCTTACTGGCCTTAACACTTTTTAGTAGGGTCTCCTGTTACACAAGAGACTGGTCTCAGCAGCTGAGCAGTTGTTCCTCCTCTGGGGCCTCTGGTCTTGTTCCTGACCCCCCAAAACTGGCCAAAGGCAATAGACTTGGTCGTTCTGATCCACTGGCCTATTTGAGCTCAAAGTGGGTCAAAGCCCAGAGCTCTCTGCTCATCCTCTCTGGCTGTAAGATAAGTTGGTAGCATTTGTTTGCTGTTCTGATAATTAGAAAGTGTTCTGACTCAGAACTAATGCGTTCTGGCTCTCTTAACTCATTAAAGATGGACTAATAGCTGCGAAGGGAAGCAGAAGTAATCTGGAGCGGTTAGGTGGAGCAGCTACTAAAGGAGGATTTTTTCCTCTCCCCCTTTTTTCCCCTCCTCTTTTTGCTGTGATTTCGGTGCTCCTGGTAGGTGATGATTTTGCTGTCCTGTTGCCCACGCTACAAATGCTGTGAGCCAGACTCAATGCTGCCAATCTTTATTTCCCCTTTGATGGGTCAAGTCAGTTGGGTGATGCTATGAAAGCCCCCATGTCCTTGGGCACCTGCTCTCCTGAGGAGAGGCCACGCCAGGTGGGGAGAAAGGACACTGGACATTGCAGTGTGGGACTGAGTCGGGAATAAACCCAGAGGGGAGGTGCATGGTGCCATAACCCTCCGAGAGGGTCTCACGTTCTTCCTCTTCCATGCAGGTGAGGAAGAGGACGGTGATGAAGATGATGAAGCTGAGGGAGCCACAGGCAAACGGGCAGCTGAGGATGATGAGGTAGGAAGAACAACCAGCTCCTTGGTGTCACCTGTGTCCCCAGAGGGCTTGGGGCGAGCATCAGCAGAGCCAGAGAGGCCGTGCTGGGCTCTGGGGCTGCAGTCCCCTGCCTGCATGCTCCCTGTGTCTCTCCAGGGACCCAGCCCAGTTCTGTTCATGCTCTGCCCTGGTTAGTGGGGTGTCTGCTCTGGCTGTGCAGAGCCACTGGCCCTGGGTCGGGGAGTCCCGGGGTGCTGGGGGCTCCCTGAGCTGACTGCGAGAGAGGGTCTTGCACTGGGGGAGGGGGGGAAACACTTTGGTGTTGGGACCTGAAACCCTCTCCTACGTCTCTGCCTGCCGTGGTGTGGCTCTCAGCAGCCCCCCCAGCAGGCCCCACTCCCTGTCCCCTCTCCTGACGCCTTTGCTTTCCCCTCAGGATGATGACGTCGATCCCAAGAAGCAGAAAACCGATG
>NW_010313757.1:0-4018 GCF_000700745.2 Antrostomus carolinensis
CTCCATTTCAGCTAAAAACCAGGACAAAAGCCCTCATTGTTTTACCTTATTTGTTTAGATGACAGCTGAAACTGAATAAGTGTTTTGATACAGAATACCGCCCTGTTTTTCCTAAGGAAACAGGAAACATGAAAGTAAATTTCACATGATTGAACTGTTATAGCTTCCCCAAGAAGCAGACTAAAGGGAAAGAAGCTGATGGAACTGAAGAACATGCAAAATTTCTGAAATCCTGCATTTGACATTATTTCACTCTTCCTTCTCTAAACCTTAACTGATATATTTGAGTTAATTTCTGTGAGCACAGAACACAGAGGTCACTTTTTTCGGTACAGAAGGGAAGCTGCTCATACTTTGCATGATATGACTGATACTAAGATTTTAGAAAATTGTCTTAAAAATCTAAGAAATGTAAGGTTTTTTGCCAGAGCTCCTAATTTATAAGAATGCCACCATCAAGGAATGCACATGATAAATCACACACTTGCTAAACTGGGCTACTGCTTAGAAATGAGTTCCAGCATCACCTTGTTACAAGCTACTGCCTAAGCCACGCAGTGCTTGTGTGAGTTATTCATACTGAAGAACAGGAGAAAAGGTGTTACACAGAGTAAGTTTGGCATTCCAAATAAGCAGCCTTTAGCCCATCAGTTTCAATACCTCCTTTTTGGAGGTATTTGGGTTATAGGGGTTAAACCCATATATTGGGTTAAAGTTTCAGAATGATTTTCACAAGCACAGAGATGGCAAATGTTTTCCTCATATTAGAATAGGTGTAGTCCATGCTGGTAACATAATTCCATGGGCTGCAAATTAAATAAGGCATGTTGTCAACAAAGCCTCTGTTGTAGTGTGACACATCGCGTGAAAGATATCGCTGTGGCTGTGTTCCCTGGAACACGAATGTCTATGCCAGTGGAGCGCTGCCTCGCGGGTGGTTAAACTCTGTATGCTCCTGCTCAGCAAAGTTAATCTGTATGGCTTGAACTACCGATCAATAATTTTTCCATTAACTTTTCAGTAATGAAAGGTACTGGAGTGAAACTGTTGATATATTCAATATCTAATTCCCAAATAATAGTTTGGAAAGGTTTTGGGTCGACATTATTTATCATCTATGAGAAGGGTTTATGTTTCCAATATTTTAAGTTGCCTATGGAAGTTACAAAACAAAACAAGTCCCTCAACCTTTAGTGTGTATTCAGCCATACCAGCTTCTGTCCTGGCACTGAGTCTTTTCTTCACTGTGCTTCTCATCTGCCTGGGTGTTCTCCTTATATTTTCTGATTTTCTTTACTGGTGAAGGTGTAAATTTTGATTATGTGTTGTCCTGGTTTTGCTAGGATAGAGTAGAACATATGTGGACCAAAGTAAAAATAGCTATTAGCTACAAGTAATCAGAGCAGAAGTGTAAGCATGCCATTTCTGAGATTCCTGAAAAGGGATCAGATGAATGCCTCTTAGAAGAAATCTAAGACTTAATCCTGGATTCCTTGTCCAAATCTTCCACTGACTTCAGTGAGAGTTTGAGGACTATAAGAAAAACTACATGAACAGCACTAAAAAGACAGATTACCTTCATGTCATCAGAGTTCCTAGTGGCTCATTCATGAAAGACTTTCCTCTTCTTTCTACCTGCTAGTTTTGTTCCACCAGACAGAACAAGAAGTCTCACTTATCCAAGACATACAAGTTTTTCATCCCATGTAGAAGCAGCCTGTAAAACACAGACCAGCAAATCTTAACACCTTCACATGCCCAGATACAGATGACAAAGAAAATTTATCTTTGGTTTCTCTTCTACAAGACAAAGGATAAAGTCTCCAGTGATCCAAAAAAGGGATATTGACACATCCCTCTGTTTTCCCCAACCTGCTCCATGAGGTCACATCTATCTTACTTAAGTTTTCTCCTGAGTATATTAATGGAGTGAATCACCCTCAGCAAGATACAGTCCATCTTAAAAAAATTGGTAAAAAGACACTACCAAAGGTGACTGTCCCTACAGCTTTCCTCTGCCTCAAGAACTGGGACAGTCCTTTAATTCCTACCCAAGGATCACAGCAGGAGTGTTAGCTCATTCCTGAAGATAAAAAAATTCAAGACTTTCCCAAACTTGGTAAAATCTAGTCATATTCCAGAACTGGGATTGAACCCTAAGAGAAGAATCTAATTACAAAGATGCACACTATTTTTCAAATTGTACTAGTTGTAAAGGTCTTTTACCAAAATCAATTTCTGTAATTTGAAGGAAAATAAAAAAACAATTGTTGAATTAATAGCCTTTTTCCTGGATCTTAACTGAATCTGAATTTCCATTTAATACATGCTATTATAAATGGTCAGTCCCACATCTCAGGACAAAAATACTTAACGCAGAACAATGCATAATATATCTAAAGGAAAAAAATAATGGGGGATGGGGGCAGGAATAGAAAGCCACTTAATTCATCTAAGTTCAGGATCAGTTTTACTGCATGGTAGAATTCAAAATGAACCTGATGTGCTGATTCTCCCATGGATTTCCTGCTTCATTACAGAACAGCCTTACCAAGACTGAAAATTATTATTATACTTTAGTGAGCTTCCAAACCTGCCTGGCTTTTTCCAGTGAATTGAGAAGAGTTAGGGGAAATTGAATGCTTATGCAATTAATTAAAGAAATGCAGCACCTTCTCCACAGACAGACCTCAGTCCTGTGTTTTTACTATTTATTAGCCTGCTGCCTTCTTTTGAGACGAGAGAACTTGAAATTATTTCTGAGACTGACAACTCCCAGCAGCCTCAAATCCCAAATCCAAACATTTTATCACTATATGAACACCAGTCTCCTGGGGTGAATTGCAGCAGAAAACAGGAGAAAGGAGAAAGATAGTAATGAGCAAAAGACAGCATGCAAGGTAATCTCTGTGTGTATCTTCCTCAAAAAGGCATAAAATTGTTGGAAAAGAAGGTGCTTCCCACAAATGAGACAACAAATCCCTGAAATGTGCTGCTAGTCACAGTGTATTGCAGAAATTCACGTTCAAGTTACCCATTCCACAAAGCTGCAGAGTGGTCCTCAAAGTTGGCAAATGATTTATTTATAAAGAACAGAGGTTGGGGTGGGAGGAGGAGGAACGGGCAGTAGTTAAGGATATGAGGTACTTATTTGTGGCTTAAAATAAAGACAACACACAATACAGTCTGCTGGGCTCTGATTCATTGCCCTTTTTCAGATTTCAGGAACAGACATCTGCAGTAGCATCTGAAAGCACCTTATTGAAATACCAGAGGGAGTCTACACTTCCCTATTTGCAAACTAATATAAAAATCCTTGTTATCTCTCCTCCACAGGCCACTTATTTTAGTCATTTACAAGTAGAGTTCCTAAGGTCCTTTGCATGTTCTATTACATATAAGATCCTAGATAACAAAAGCAGCTTCAAGGAGGCACCGATGTATACACGCTGACCTGACCTTCACACGCTACAAGCACAAAACAGACCAGTGTGTACAGATGGCAGCTGGACAGCATTTGGGGTTTTTTCTCTCCCCATCCCAGTCTTGGATACCAGGACCTAAACATCAAGTAGCTGTATCAGATGTAACTGTATTATACACGGAGTAACAGTCTCAGAAAAAGCATCCACACAATTGTACTGCTGTGGGCACGTACACTGATACGGGGACTTGTACACACCGGCCCACGTACACGCACACGCACACACAGAGCAGTTACCTACGTAATTGCTAGCTGCTTCCCATCTCATAGAATCATTGAATGGTTTGGGTTGGAAGGCACCTTAAAGATCATCTAGTTCCACCCTCTCTGCCATAAGCAGGGACACCTTCCACTAGATCAGGTTGCTCAAAGCCTCATCTAACCTGGCCTTAAACACTTCCAGGGAGGGGGCATCTACAACTTCTCTGGGCAACCTGTTCCAGTGTCTCACCACCCTCACAGTGAGGAACTTCTTCCTAATATCGAATATAAACCTCCCCTTGTTCAGGTTAAACCCATTTCCCCTTGTTTTGT